>NC_137001.1:11693658-11851522 GCF_032717465.1 Coenobita brevimanus
ACTCCCAATATCAGGTGTAACTTTCTTACTTGGAAATGATATTGGTGGAAGTCAAGTGTGTCCAGCTCCTCAGTTGTCTAGTGAATCAGTGACTGCGACCCAGGATTGTGATGTCCCTGATGTATTCTCTGCATGTGCTGTCACTAGGGCTAAGTCTAAAGTTACTGGTGACTTAGAGGATAATGATGATGTTGATGTTATCCTAGCTGATACTTTTCTTGCTAATTTGGACCACTCACCAGATGAGGGAGTACCCCGTAGTGTTGATAATTTGTCTCGTCAGGAGTTGGTTGAGTTGCAGGTTGCTGACCCTGAGTTGAAAGGTCTAGCTAACTCTGCTTGCAGTGAGGAAGAGTCAGCTGGTGCTTCTACTTGTTATTATATAAAGTCAGGAGTACTTATGAGGAAGTGGAGACCCCCAACAGCATCAGCCGACTGTGAATGGGAGGTTGTACATCAAGTTGCCATCCCTCGTGTTTGTAGGCAGGATATCATTAGAGTAGCTCATGATTCCAGTTTGGCAGGACACCTTGGAGTGAGGAAGACTGTGGCACGCATTTTGAAACACTTTTACTGGCCAGGTATCTTCAGAGATGTTTCTTGGTATTGTAAGTCTTGTCACACCTGTCAAGTTGTGGGGAAGTGTAATCAGACCGAAAAGGTTGCACCTCTAGTTCCCATTCCTCCTTTTGAGGCGCCTTTCACCCGTGTGTTGGTGGATATTGTGGGCCTTCTTCCTAAGACTTCTTCAGGATTTTCTTATGTGTTGACCCTGATTGATACGGCTACTCGTTATCCTGAAGCCATTCCACTTAGAAATATCTCAGCAAAGAACGTGGTTAAGGAAAAGCTAGGGTTCTTCACAAAGTTTGGTCTGGCCAAGGAGGTACAGTCAGACCGGGGAAGTAATTTCATGTCAAATGTTTTCAAGCAGTCTCTGAAAGAGTTGGGCATCACCCACATTACGACTTCAGCTTACCATCCCCAGACCCAAGGAGCGTTGGAGAGATATCATCAAACACTCAAATCGATGCTCAGGAAATACTGTTTCGAACATCAGAAAGACTGGGATAAAGGTCTTCCATTCGTTGTATTTGCCGCAAGAGAATCTCAAATTGAATCGCTGGGCTTCTCACCCTTTGAACTACTGTTTGGCCATGAAGTAAGAAGACCCCTTAAGCTACTCAAGGAATGCTGGCTGTCGGAGGAAGATGACGTCAACCTGCTGGAGTATGTGATGAAATTCAAAGAACGGCTGTCCACTGCTTTACAGCTCGCGAGAGAGAATTTAGGAGCTGCTCAGGAGAAGATGAAGACTTGGTATGATAAGAAGTCCAGGTTACACCACTTTCAGCCAGATCAGGTTTTGATTCTGCTACCGGTGCATGGGCAACCTCTTCAAGCCAAGTTTAGTGGTCCTTATTTCGTGGAGAAGAAACTCAGTGATGTCAACTATGTCATCGCCACACCAGACCGTAGAAAGAACAAGCAACTTTGTCACATCAACATGCTAAAGTTATATCACAGGCGGGACGAAAATAACCCAGTCTGCACTGTAGCTGTTCCACCCGAGTCTGCAAGTGAAGCTCTCCCATGTAGCATGAGCCTGAGTGATAGTTTGGGGAAGAATCCTGATATCATGAATGATCTTCTGACTAAGCTTTCTCATCTAGCTCCCGAGGAAAGGCAGGAGTTTTCGGCATTACTGCAGGAGTACCCGCACGTGTTCCGTGCCACTCCAGGAAGAACCACTGTGTTGATGCATGATGTCGATGTTGGAGACGCAAAGCCAATTAAACTGCCTCCTTACCGTGTGAACCCAGTGAAAGTTCCTCTTATCCAGAAGGAGCTTGGCTACCTGTTGGACCACAAGATGATTGAGCCCTGTCAGAGCGAGTGGAGTTCTCCTGTCACTCTAGTCCCTAAGCCAGGTGGGTCACAGCGGCTTTCCATCGACTACAGACGTGTTAATCAGATAACCAAAACAGACACTTACCCTCTCCCTCGTGTGGAAGATTGCATAGACAGGATCGGAAAGGCTAGGTACATAAGTAAGTTTGATTTGTAAAAGGGATACTGGTAAGTACCTATGACTGAACGTGCTAGGGAGATCTCATGTTTTGTAACACTAGGAAAGACTTTTGCATGTTCTGTAATGCCATATGGTATGAAGAATGCACCAGCCACATTTCAGAAGCTCATGAATGTTGTAACAGAGGGTTTGGCAGGGTGTGTTGTTTATATTGATGATGTATTAATCTTCAGTGACAACTGGAAAGATCACCTATGCCATGTCAGTAAATTTCTTGAGCGTTTGGTTCAGGCTAATCTTGTAGCTAATTTATCAAAGTGTGAGTTTGGTCAAGATAAAGTTCAGTACTTTGGGTACGTAATTGGTGATGGACACGTTGCACCACCAGCAGCTAAGGTTCAGGTCATAAGTGATCTTCCCAGACCTATAAGTAGGAAAGAGCTACAAAGATTTTTGGGAATGGTGGGTTATTAAAGGAGATTTGTTCTTAACTTTTCAATTCTTGTATCACCACTTACAGACATACTGAAAAAGGGAGTTAAATTGGTCTGGACCGATGACTGTGAATCCTCTTTCAGCAAACTTAAAGCTATCCTATTAAGTCAGCCAGTGCTCGCTTCTCTAAATTTTGCTAAGCCTTTTAAGATGGCTGTTGACGCCAGTGATACAGGAGCTGGGGCTGTTTTGCTGCAAGAGGATGATCAGGGTATTGAACACCCTGTATCTTATTACAGTAAGAAGTTCACTCCACCTCAAAAGAACTACTCAACTATTGAGAAAGAGCTTTTGACCTTGATTTTGGGTTTACAGCATTTTTCATTTTATTTGTGTTCTGGTTTTGACCCCATAGTCATTTATACCGATCATAACCCACTGAAATTCCTTAGTAAGTTTAAAGATTAAAATCAGAGATTAACAAGATGGAGTCTACTTCTTCAGGAGTATTCATTAGACATACAACATATCAAGGGGAAAGAAAATGTTATTGCAGATTGCTTATCTAGACTTTAGACAGATTGTTTTAGAGTAATAAGAAATTTCCTTTGTAAATTTCTTTTTCTTTGTGGGGAGGTGTTACATAGCCTATGATTTCATCATCCTTTGTATAATTCTAACGTACAGTTGCTGCATGTTTGATCACGATTCGCCTCGTGGCTTCCATAGTGACCAAGCTTCTGTGTTCTACCTCACTCCCCCTTTCTCTCCCTTATAGTAGAGTAAGTCGTTCTTTCTGTTGTTCAGAGCAGGAGTATCAACTCTTTGTCCCCTATGGCTTCATTTGCGCGTCCTTCTTACAAGTTTTATCAAGCTCTGCCGGCCCTTATATAATGAGCTCAGTCTCTGCATTAATTGCCACTTAGATCTACTCCTCATTTTGTTCACATCTCTGTCCTCCTCTGTATAGTGTATTATCTTTGTGAGTGCTCAGGAAGTCTCCAACCATCTAGCTGCTGTAAAATTTGAGTATAAGTGTTGTTATGTTTTTTCTTGTACTGTATGGCATAAGGTGTTAATTCGTAGGCCTGGTAAGGTTTTTGTGATTAATGTAAAGTTTTACTATCAGCGATTGTTAATAATATTTTGTATCTGTAATAATATATCTTGCATTAACTGAGCATTATCCGGTTTTCTTATTTATCAGGGCTGACTTTGATAAATTTGCTCTTGCTAAATTCATGTTAATAGAGGCTATGCAGTTAACCATATATTTAACCTGTTTTTGCCATTACAGTATCCTTATGAGTCCTGAATGTTTAGTTGTTAGTTTGAGCATTAAACTTTAACTTGTAATTTTACCTAACTCTTTTGTTTTGAACCTGGAACTTTGCGGGACAGTAGTGATTTTGGTGTTCTCACTTGAAGTGTTTATTATCTATCTCTGTTCCGTAACAATATATATATATATATATATATATATATATATATATATATATATATATATATATAATTTGCCCAGATGCATCTCTTAAAGGACTATGGCCATCAGAGAAATTACCAATATGCCGGGAATCGAACCCGGGACTCTCAGGTGAGAGCCAGGCAGCATACCACTACACCACGACCAGGTAAAAGTTAACTCACGTTGTCACAGTCTTGTAACCAACGTCCCTCCGCCCCCACTTTGGGCATGAAGAGGATGAGTTAACCCCCTGGCACTAGGGCAAGTAGATGCTTTTAATCTATCCCAAACACTTACGGCCACTTACTCGCCGTAAGTGTTTGGGATAGATTAAAAGCATCTACTTGCCTGAGTGCCAGGGGGTTAACTCATCCTCTTGATGCCAACAGTGGGGGGCGGAGGGACGTTGGTTACAAGATTGTGACAACGTGAGTTAACTTTTACCTGGTCGTGGTGTAGTGGTATGCTGCCTGGCTCTCACCTGAGAGTCCCGGGTTCGATTCCCGGCATATTGGTAATTTCTCTGATGATTTTTCCTGTGTAAAAAAAAATA
The DNA here is from genome assembly GCF_032717465.1 of Coenobita brevimanus. Taxonomy (NCBI): domain Eukaryota; kingdom Metazoa; phylum Arthropoda; class Malacostraca; order Decapoda; family Coenobitidae; genus Coenobita; species Coenobita brevimanus. Next base: position 11,698,144 of record NC_137001.1, read on the forward strand.
CAGGTTCTTTCTTGACTATGGCCATATTGATGCAAGGAGATAAGCATGGAAGAATTATTGCACAACAGACCTAGAGGCTCTAGCAGTGGTGTTTACATTACAGAGGTTTCGTGATTTGGTATATGGTTATGAAATCCATCTTTATACAGATCATATGCCACTCGGGGATATGTTCCAGAATAATATTCTCCCTGGGAGGAGAGCAAGCTGGAAATGTACAGTTGAAACTTACAATGTACATATTCACTATTTACAAGGCAAAATAAATTCAGCAGCTGATGCCTCATCATGGAACACAGCGACAACTCATGTCGCTACATTAATACTAAGGGAACCAATCCCCAACCATGACAATATCTCGCAAGCACAGAGACTTGATCCCACGTAATCTAAACTTACATAAAATCTGGAGAGTGGCGAGGACGTACAATTACCCAAGCTACATGTACCACTCAAACAATTCACAATAGTCGACAATGCCTTATATAGGGTAAACCCAGGACAACCAAATCATTGAAGAAATAAAAGACAACTAGTGATACCTAATGAAATGATACCTCACACTTTAAGGACAGTACACGATAGTCCACATGCAGGACATCCTGGGAAAGATTGAATGGTCAGACAACCCCGGATGTTATATTACTGGCCATATATACATACACCCCTGAAAAATTAGGCACATATCCCTTACCAGATCAACTGTGGGACAATGTTGCAGTTGACTACCTAAATTACCCTTATCTAACAATAATAATCAATATCACTTTGTGGCTGCTGATCATTTCTCAAGGTATGTGATTTTAATTTCGATTAAGGATAAGACAGCTGGTAATATTATCTGTAGATTCACCACACCAAGGATACTATTAAGTGATAAGGGAAGTGAATATAACTCTGAAATCTTATAAAAAAAAATATGTAAACAATAGAATATGAAAAAGGTTTTAATGTCTTGGCAAATCTCCAAGGGATTGGTCAAGAGGCAAAACAAAAAAGTGTTAGACTTACTACGACACATTCTCAGTGAAAATTATCAAGCTAGGATGACTAGATTCCCAAAGTGGAAGCATCAATTAATTGTGCAATAAACAAGTCTATAGGAGACACACCTCATTGCACTAGCTACGGGACAGACAAACGTTTACCATACGAAATCCTAGAAGGTAAATAATTGCCTGTATACAATTACGACGATTACGCTAAACTTCGTTTACGTGAATTCCAAGAGATACACCCAAACGTGAAAAAACAATTAACAATGTCAAAGGAAGAAATGACGGAGTCATTTAACAAAAAGTCAAAAGAGTCCATTATTAACACAGGCGACCTGGCGTGTGAAATCATTCACATTAGAGACAATAAGCTGGCATCAAAAATTGAAGGCCCGTACGGAGTTATTAGGAAAACAGCAAATAACGTAGTAATTAAGTCGGTGTCAAGTGGCAAAGAAAAAAAAAATCATATTCATTATAGATCCTCAAGGAATTTCGCCAGCAATTATGAAACATTGGATACAACCGAACAACCTAGCACATACGATGACAATAAACAAGAAGAAATTAATACATACAGGAATAAAATAATTATGGTCGCATACCAAACAAAGATAGGTGCGACTGTTATAGCAAATGCCACAGTGCAAAATTTACATGATCTAGGAATCGATTTAAACTCCTTCTATAGGTGAAACATCGAACAGTGTAGAGCAGAGTTATTTTTCTCCAAGAGCCAGTTTATAATGATCATCACTATCATCTTCCTCAGCATGACTGAATTAGCTACTTATTTTTTTTTTCCTCGATAGGTAACGATGAGGAGACTTATTCCACGGATTCTCCTGTATATTGCAAGAGGATCGGCTTCCTTACACCATCAACGTATACTAAGGCAAGGGTTCCTTTTCACCCCAACAGCCTCGACGGCAGTTCTTTAGATTATAATGAATAATGAAATTAGTTTGGATACTATCAATAAATAACCAATGATGTTGGAGGACACTGCTAGACCACATAGGACTTTAGGAGCAGTGATTAGAAGCTCTTCGTCAGAGGCTCATCACACGAAGGAAGTGACTGAACTCATTAAGTTGGCAGAATGGAAACTGGAACAAGCACAAGCCCTCATGCTCACCACGATCCAGGATATCCCATCACGTGGGATTGAGATACTTAGGGACACAAACAACATCACGCATACACGTGACAGACGCTGTTTGTTCGATCTAGGTAGAGCACTTCTAGGAAACATTTGTGGATTGACTGCAGAAAAAAATCTTGAAGAAATAAATAACAAATTTAACAGGATACCTCAAATCTTGACATATCAACAGAAGCTAGTTGACAATCAAAACACTGCAGTGATGACGATTATGAAAAATCTCAGAAAGGCAAAGAAAACAACTCAAGAAAGTGTGGAGAAAGTAAATGCACTGGAAGGGAATGTGACACTTTTCCAACACTTCTCAGTGGTCGTGGAACATATTGACATAATATTACTTCAGTTAAACAATACCAGGGCTTTTTATCAAGCCTCCATGAATAGGGTTGCCAATGCTGGTAATGACAAGATCACCATTAGCTTTTTCTTTTCCCTTTTTTTTTTGTGTGTGTGTGTCCGACTCTGGGCATAAGATTCTCAGCCTGCACCCAAGGCCCAGTAGTCCTTCATACTATACACCTCTACATGTGACCACTTCGGCGCTAACACCCACCGTCCATATTGAATACATGCTAGGGCTGTCTCATACAGGACTGGTGTATTGGTATTAGCGGGAGTATTTTTACATGTCGGCGGGTCTTCTGGTAGATCAGTAAAGCCTGTTTTTATTAAATAAACATCCTTAAATTGTTCCCTGTCCCAGCGGGGATTTGAACCTGGGTCCGGTAGGACTGCAAGGCACCTCTCTACCGACTGGCTTACTGCCAGTTATTCACGATTTACATCAGATAATCAGTCAAGGCATACATAAACATGGTTTGAAGCCTTTGTTTGAGGAAAAGAATCCCATGTTATATTGCACATACTCTCACACCGACATCAATAGTGGTTCATGTACCATTAATAACAGACGATCCGTCCACAGTCTGTCAAATATACCCTTACCCTTCTAAGAAATATGACGTATTGGTCACGATCAACAGTAACACAGAACTCATCATGGTCTCTAAGAAGCAGGACACTGTCATTTTCGCTAGTGAATCAACAATTGAGCGTACATGTTTCACATCATTACATGCTGTTCACCTTTGTCCTGTGTACATCGTCACGTTTCAGCCAGTTGGAACAGCCTCTTGTGAAATGGCTATCATAAGAAATCATGACATTCATAAGCAATGCAACTTCACGTTTGCTCCAGATAAATTCACTCATCATCAAAGCATCAGTCATTCACGGTTCTACTTCACTCATAACTCACCGGTTTTCATCATTTGTCCAGATACACTACCATCTCATACTTCAGCACCAGGTCTAGACATAACACCTGACTGTTGTGCTGTACTGTTTTTTTTTATGTGAGGAAGGAGGAACCAAAGGCAACGAGCCCGCAAAACTGTTCCTTCCAAGAGAAAAACAAAATACAAGAGAGAGCCAAATTCAAGATCCGATCATTTCGAGATGCCTGGACACACTGCGTTTAAAAGACTGGAGATCATAGGAAGCAGGAAATACAGACAGAGGGAGACAGTTCCAGAGTTGACCTGTTACATAAATGAAGGACTGGGAGTAACGGTTAACGCTTGCATTAGAGAGTTGGACAGAAAAAAGATGAGAGTTTGCTGCTAGACGGGTGCTATGCACTCGTCGTAGAGGTGGAGGAATGCATAAAGATAGTTCAGAGGAGCAGTGACCACTCTTCGGAAAACGACCATAGAATCGACTGGAATTCTAGCCAAATATTGTACAAATGTAGTAACTATAAGTAACGTAGGATTGTGGAAGCTGTATGTATAGAGAGATGTAATAATTTTAACCATAGTGAAGGAATGTATAAATTAGATCCAGTGATGAGAGGATTAGTAGCAAGGTCCTTGCTGCCCCTTGTAATCCCTCACTCAGGTCGTGGACAGAGTAGAGGGAGAGTCTGGTGAGGTCACATCAGGTGTGACTGGGAAAAGGTGTCCTCACCCTGCATATAAGCAGCTTCTCAGCATTTGTATGTACCACTCTTGGTCTGTAGATCCACTGAAGAGGGCGACAGCCGTCGCCGAAACTCTTTGGAATACATCTTTTTTCGTCTGCCAGTGTGGGTTTTTGTATCCTATTTCATGGTCACGATACTGTGACTCTTCAGCCGTCAGGAGGAGAGTTAATGAGACGAAAAGCCTTTGAATCAACCTATTGAGAAGAGCTGTACTGTATGTGGGGAGCCTCCCCACACATTAGAGTTATATTCCACGCAGGGGCGAATAAAACCCCCGTATAGAGTCAACAATTGTGCAAGGGTAAAGAAGGAACGGAGTCAGCTTAGCACACCCAATCTCTTAGAAGCAGATTTTACAAGAGATGTAATATGACCTTTCCAAGATAAATCTTGAGTAAATGAAACCCCAAGCATGTTCAAGGATGATGCAGGATTAAGCTGAATATTATTAAACATTAGTGGGTATACCTGTTGAAGATTTTGTCGGGTTGATAGGTGCAAAAACTGAGTCTTTGATGCATTAAAAACAACTAGATTATTTTTACGCCAGTCGGAAATACGAGCCAAGTGAGACATTAGGTGTGCCATAGCCTCATCCCTTGTTTGTTGAAGTAACTGCTGAGATGGACGTTGCGGGAATCGAATGGAAAGGTGAAGGATGGAGTCATCAGCGTATGAGTGGATAGGGTTAGATGTACAGCTTAGGTCATTGATGAATAAAATGAAAAGAGTTGGTGATAGAACAGAGCCCTGAGGAACACCCCTTTTAATAGATCTAGGAGAAGAACGATGGCCGTCTACAACAGTGGCTATAAAACGACCATCTTTTTCCAGCTTGGCTACAAGAAACCACTATGCCATACTCAGTTACACTCATAAGCATTTCCAACCACTAACTAAGATGGATTTAAACATGAATACACACACATATTAAGTTGACTTCACTTAAGTCTGAAACCATGCAACTGATTTATCAATCAATGAAGCTCTGGAAGGGATATAGTATGAGTATGTTCAATCCATTTTATGTGTATACCCCAGCTCCAGTTGTCTTTATAATCTCCATCATATTTGCTATGTTACTTTTGGCTGTGCAGAGAATGTAAGTTAGGACTGCAAACTTAGAATCATTAATCATGGGGTGGAAGAGCAGTAACATTCAAGTGAGGCCCCCTGAATGAAAGTTGTACCTTTATATTTTATGTAAGTGATGTAAATATAATTTATATATACCAAAAATTATGGGATCACATATAATATAGTGCATATATAATTAAACTCATATACATGTATCCATTTGTATAACAATATTAATAAATCTCATATATACTAGTTTGTATATAAATAGCAAGTGCATTACATATACCTGATTCTTGATACAACTGACTATTGTAGACTTGCCATTGCATTACTATCTTTTTACCATTGTATAAATATATACATATGTCTGTAACACACACACAATTATGCTACTGTAATAGACCCCTACTATATATTCTGTTTCTACAATATTATTACGTCACAACAATATTATGATGGATACCACATATTTATTCCAATGTTTGTTCAATATATTCATAGCAGTGTACTATGTTACTATATGGTTTGTAAAATTGTAATACAGACATACGTTGTAGGTACGACAGTTTGGTGTGACTGAACAATATAGAGACATTAACCTGTGGATTGCACAATTACCTTTTTCTTATACCACCCCATGGTGCGCAAAAAAAGAAGAAGAAAGCTTTTTTTTTAGTTTTTGTTTATTATAAACATGAAGATAAACATCCAGGGCATCATCTGGCGAAAAAAAAAAAAAATCTCTGTCTCTCTCTCTCCGTCTTTGCGTAGGGCCATGCCTAAATTTACGTTGGGAAATGGTGAAAAAATGATTAAAATAATGAAAAAAAAAAAAATGTTTTTGTTTATCATAAACTTGAAGATAAACATCCAGGGCATCATCTGGTGAAAAGAAAAATATCTCACTCTGTCTTTGTGTAGCGCCATGCGTAAGTTTGAATAGGGATGGAGTAGTTAGCGGTGATGCATGGCCAGCACAGCCTGAGCTGTGGGTTGCAACGCCATGCTACCCAGCCTGAGCTGTGGCTCACAATCCACGGGTTAACCCCTACACGCCGGGGATATTCTGACATTGCACATTCCTCCCCATGGGGGATTTCTGTGATTTTGGAAAAAATAGCCTTACTTCAAACCCATATATCTGCCAAACTTTAACAGTTACAGGAAAAATCCAGCTCTTCCTTTGTCAAATGAAAGTATCTCCAGGTTTCCAGGTGGTCCAATTAATGGGTAAGGGTAAGTTAAAGATGAATGTTTTTTCCATGTTTTGACGGGGTGTTTCCGAGCATGCGCCACTGCCAGTGACCTTGGACTCGTTGGCTATTATTGACAGAATTTTCCACTCAGTCTTCGACTTTTCCTTACTCACCGTTGTAAGGATGGGTCATTACCCTGTTCATGTGGCTCCCCATAGGGTTTTCCAACCGTTTCATAGTGCCACTGTGACTCATAAGTGTGTGAGAAAAGAATAGGTCGTTTCATTTTCTGTACTCACTTCTTGCATCAGTTATAATAATTTCCCTTTACAACGACACTTATATTTGCATTTGACGTCACGATTATGGGTAAGTGCACTTTGAGAAGCAAACGCTATAGCTTTTTCATGCAGTATGGTTGAGTATGAGGTAATTACTTGTACTGAAATTGTGACTAATTTGTACTAATCAGGGGCATCGTGAAAATATTACTGTTATACACAACGTACATTTTTTTTGTACTTCACATCACAAGTATGCTTGTTCTCACATTTACTATTATTTTTTGTGTAACGAGGGAAAGAAATTAGTTATAGCCAGCCAGGCGGTGGCTCAATCGGTAGAGAGGTGGCCTGCAGTCCTAACGGACCCAGGCTCAAATCCCCGCTTGGGCAGGGAACAGTTTAAGGATTTGAATTTCATTAAATCAGGCTTTACTGATCTACCAGAAGGCCCGCCGACATGTCGTAAAAATACCCTCGCTAATACCAATACACCAGTCCTGTATGAGACAGCCTTAGCATGTATTCAATACGGACAGTGGGTGTTAGCGCCGAAGTGGTGATATGTAGAGGTGTATGGTATGTAGGAGGACTGCTGGGCCTTGATAGCAGGCTGTGAATCCTATGCCTAGAGTCGTAGCCTACACATAAAAAAAAAAAAGGTCATTTTCTTTCTTGCACACTCACTCGTGGTTTTCTTTCATGTATCAGGTAGGGTTATTCAAGGTATTTCTAATCACTGTTTCACAAATAACCATAAACAATAACTTACCGTATTACACTTGTAAATCTTATTATAAAACACTATCATGACACTACTAGATATAATATCTTACATTTCACTTGTGAATAAGAAAAAAAAAAACACTTGTGCATACTTGCTCACTATTTACAATTTCCCACACACATGCTCAGTCATTGAGCCCTTTCCCCGGCGGCAATGACAGAACTTTCGCTGGGGTCGATGCTATAATTGGCCTTGTGCTTGGGGGCGCAGAAACAGATGAGGATGATGATGATGACATCACTCTGCACTCTACCAGTGCCGTGTACAGAGCCACACGTCAGTGGGGTACCTTGGGTATCTACCTACCCTATGGTTGTCATAGAAAATGGTCGTGCATTCAAAGGGTGGCGGGAAGATGCTTGTGGCAGTACACGTCACCTGGCATTGCTCCGTGTCCAAAATTGTGATGGTTATACATGTCAACCGGCTCATAGGGATTAAAATAGTTGTAGATTTTCATAATTATGTAACAGTTGTTAACATATAACGATATGTAATGGGCAGGTAATTATTTCTGAGTTGTCCAGGAAGAGGTTAATACACTTCCCCATAGCCAGACACTGAAGTATTCCAAACACAGGATGAGGTCACTAATCAGGTGACACAAACGTGGCCGACACAAACGGATGCACATACCTACGCACACATACCTACGCACACATACACCTACATTAGTTTGCCAGAAGTTTCAGCAGCTATATATAGTCATCAAAGGTAGGAGTCAGATGCAGTAGGAATACCAGAAATAACCAGAGACAGCCAGAAAAGAAGGAAGGACAAGGAGAGTAGGAGCTAGAGAGAGAATGGAAAGGCAGCAGCTTGCACAAACTGTCAAGGAACTGTCTCGCAATAAAACACCATCGGCCCCAATCTACCTATTTCATCACCTCACCTCACGTACAATATAAAGAGGTTAACGGGACAGAGACGACCTACCTTGAAGTTCCCCAACTATGCCAACATTAATCCTTTCTTTCCTCCTGGGTCTCTACCATCAACCATACAAGATTATAAACCCTTCTCTCTATATAATAAAAAGATAAAGGCCACATAATCCAGACATCTGGTGGCCTTTCACACACACACACACACACACACACACACACACACACACACACACACACACACACACACACACACACACACACACACACACTGCAAGATTTTCTCAGAAAAAGGGAAATGAGAACAGTCTATCTATCTATCAATTGCTAGAAGTCTTAATCCCGTAGGGGGTGGCCACAAACAAATCGCCTCCACGTCGCCCTGTCCCCCGCCATTTCACTGCCCCGCTCCCAACTCACCCCCCCCTCTCTCATATACCTCTCCACTCCGTCCCTCCATCTCATCCTCGGCCTCCCCTCCCTCTCCTCCCCTCCACCTCACTCACATACACTTTCCTCGTCAGTCTCTAACCCTCCATCCTCTCCACATGGCCAAACTACCTCAGTGTGTTCCTCATAACGCTTCCTATCACATCAACATCACCACAACGCCCCTTTATATGAGAACAGTACTAAGAAGAAATTACTCATCATGGAGCAAAGTGACTAGTGGAGTTCCATAGGGCTCAGTGCTGGCACCAATTATGTTTTTAGAGTGTATAAATGACACAGATAGTAATATCGTGAATGAAAGCTATTTAAATATGTTTGCTGATGATGCAAAAATTCAAATGAGAATTACTAACACAGACTCTTGTAAAGACCTACAAAAAGCATTAAATAAACTTCATGAATGGAGTAATACATGGCAAATGGAATTCAGTGTGGACTAGTGTCATGTAATCAAGTTTGGTAAAAGTGGGAAAAGACCGAATTGGGATGATAAGTTAAGAGGTAAAACCCTACACATATCAGAAAGAGAGAAGGACCTAGGTGTGATTATCATCAACAATCTCCGGCTGACCACATAAGTGAGAAGGTACGGAATATTTACACGCTGCTTGCAAATATGAGAAGAGTATTCACATACATAAATGAAGACATGCTGAGAAATATAATAACATCTTTCATCAGACCAACCCTGGAGTATGCATCAGTAGTCTGGAATCCGCATCTCAAGAAACACATAGATAAGGTTGAAAAAGTTCAAGGGCCTCTGCATGATGGGTACCAAGCTTATGGGATCTAAGCTATGAAGAAAGACTAGAAAAACTGAATCTGCCAACACCACAGGAGAGAAGGAACAGAGGAGACATGATTATGCTCTATAAATGCATATCAGGGAAGCGGAAAATAGACATAAATGAATATATGACCTATGGGGAAGCATCAGCAAGAGGACACTATAAAAAACTATATTAAAAAAAGAGGCGATAAAGACGTGAGGAAATTCAGTTTCCCAAATAGGGCAATTAATCAATGGAATACACTACCGAATGAAGTAGTATGTGCCAAAACAATTCATAAATTTAAGATGTATGATGAAAATGGTTTAAGACACAGGACAATACGAGCTTGACTCATTCCTGTAAAGATACAATTAGATAAGAACAATTAGGTAAGAGGTAAGGACGGACAAACACACACACACACACACACACACACACACACACACACACACACACACACACACACACACACACACACGACAGCAGAGGGAGAGGTCGGATGCGACTCGCTCCATTATGGGAGTATCTAATTTGTATCAACAGTATGTAAATGAATCACTACTGCTTTTAGGCTACATTAAGTGATGATTCAACATACAAGAGCAAGAAATAGCAAAAAAGGGTAGTGCAAAGAAACTCGATCTATTGCCAGATGCCTCCCGTAAGGGGCGACCACAACCAAATCGCCTCCATATCGCCTTGTTCAACGCCATTTTACTCCCTTGCTCCAAGCTTACACCCCCTCTTTCATATACTTCTCCACTCCATCCCTTCATCTCATCCTCGGCTCCCGCTCCCCCTCCCCCTCACCACCTGGCTCACATACACTGTTTTCGTTAGTCTCTCGCTCTCCATCTTCTCCAAATAGCCAAACCACCGCAACTTATTTCTCCCAACTCTCTCTATCACATCCACATCCACAGCACAATGCTCCTTCACTTCCTTACTTGTCAGTCTGTCCCTCCATGTAACTCCACATGCTCCTTTCAAATAACTCATTTCCACTGCTCTCACTATCGACTTGTGTCCTTCCAGCAAGATCAAAGCTTCACTTCTTTACATTACGATTGGTATCAGAATACTGTCATGCAGCGAGTTTTTTACTCCCATGCACACATCATTGTTCCTTATCACTGCTTCCAAAACACCAGAAACTTTTCTTCCTTGTTGTACCCTTTCAAACACTTCACCCTCTAAACTTCCATCCTTACTCATCACACTACCCAAGTAGTTAAATGCACTTACATTTTCTATTTCCAACTCATCCAGCCTCACTGTACATTCAGAGCCAATATTTCTCTCAAAGACCATAACTTTACTTTTCACTGCATTCACCGTTAGATTCCGTTTCTTACAAACTCTCCCAAACTCATTCACGAAACCTTGCAGTTCACATGCATCTTCACTTAACAATATACTGTCATCTGAAGACAACAGTACAGGGAGTTCCCAATCACTGCCCTCTTTCATTAAGGTTGCTCCAACATCCACTGTCCTACCTTGTACCTCTTTTATGACTCCATCCATATACAGACTGAATAACCACGAAAACATGACACATCCCTATTTCAGTCCAACGTTTAAACAGAAAAATTCGCTCGGTTCACTATCCACGCCTACAGCAGCCTTGGCACTCTCTTACATACTTTTCACGACATTCAACAACTTCCCAATTACTCCATATATTCTTAATACCTTCGACATTCCTTGTTTATCCACCCAGTTATATGTTTTCTCCAGATCCATGAAGGCTGCATAAAGCTTCTTTCCCTTCTCTAGGAACTTTTCCACTGAAGACCTAAGAATGCATAACTGATCTACACCTCTTCCATTCCCAAAACCTCTCTGTTCTTCTCCAGCTATTACACAAAGAAGACAAATACCCCTATGATTTCCACACACTTCTTTTTTCCCCTTTTCCATTGTACAGAGGAAAAATTATACCTGACTTCCAATTCTCCGGGACTCTACCTTCCTCCCAGGCCAATCTGCACATCTTCCACGTCCACTCTACTACTGTCTCCCCCATGCTTCAGCATTTCCCCACACACTCCATCTGGGGCTTTCACCATTTTGACTTTCTTCATTGCCTCCACTACTTCCATCCTACTGATTTCTTCCACTCTTCTCGTATCCCTCCTCCTTGAAGCCCTTCCCCAGCCATTTGTACTCGCATGAATTTCATTCTTTATCTTCAGCAATTCCTTAAAGTGTTCTCTTCATCTGCTCACTTTATCTCCCTTCTCCACAAGTAATCTACCATTTATACCTTTTACTCCCTGAATTACGTCTTTACCACCCTGTCTAACTCTCTTTACCTCTTTCCAAAACATTTTCTTACATTCCTTCCACTTTGCATGCAATTTCCCTTCAAATTCCTCATCTACTTTCATCTTGCTCTGTCTTACTAATCTTTTCACCTCTCTCTTCTTCTCTACATATAACTATCTCTTCCGTCTCTCAACTTCCTCCAATTCCATATTTCTTATCCACTTATTATATGCTTCCTTGTTTTGTGCCACAGCCTGTCTCATTCCACCATGCTGTTCTTTGCACCCCCTTTTGTCTTCTCTTCACCCCACGCACCCCCTCACATGCTGTATTGATTTCTTCTGTGAATATTTTGCACACACCTTCCACTTCCCCTATCTGCTCCAAATCATATTTACCCAAGTGCTCCTCCACTTGTCTCTTATATTCTGCATTTTTTCCATCCTCTTGCAACTTTTTACCCTCCTTGTATGGACTACATCCTGCTGTTCTTCCCTTCTACTCCTCCATTTCATTTGAACTATGACTTCCACTGCCATCATGTGGTGGTCAGAAAGTCAAATCCCCCAACCTTTGTATACTCTTGCATCCATTACACAACTTCTCATTCTGTCATCCACACACATATCAATCACTGCCTTCCGTTCTTTCAGTTCACCACCCACCCTTCTCACTACTTGCCATGTATACCTGTGGATCATTTTGCGTCTAAAGAGGGTATTGACTATCATCAACCCCCTCCTTGCACAGATGTCCACTAGAGCACTGCCGTTCTCATCCATTTCTGCATGCACACTCCACTCTCTAACTACTCCTTCCACCTTCACATTCCCTACAATTCCATTCATATCTTCAATCAAAAACACTCTCTTATGCCTTTCAAATTTTTCCATGCATGCTTCCATATTTGTCCAGAACTGTTTTTTCACTCTACTTGATCTTCCATTGGCGCATACACCCACACAATCACCCACAATTGTACTCCACCTTTCTATCTTACCCACACAATCCTTGAGCCGACAGATCTATACTCTCCTATAATCTTCCGTCTCTTGCACACAACAATAAACTCTTTCTTTTGCCATCTCATTCTCACGTATCCCGGCACACATAAGCCATCCATACTCCCATTCTCTCAGAGTCTCACCTTCCCATTTTGTCTCAGTTATTCCATATACATCCAGTTTTGCATCCTCAAGCACCTAGACAATCTCTCTAATACCTTATCATTCACACTCCTTACATTCGATGTTGCAATCTGTACCACTTCCTTTGATGGGTTCTTAGTTGTCATCTGTTGATCAGTACTGATTCGAGGCTTCTAGTTCGTATTTTTAGTTGGTAGTTTTTCGGGGAGGGACACTAACCCTCTGCCAACCCCACTGTCACGTAGAGAACACGTATTGGTTGTTTATAAGGCTACCACCCAGTGTTGTAAGTGATGTCCTGGATTATAGGAAATCATTTGGCTTGCCAGTCAATGTAGAGCTACCCTGTAATAAAGTAGGCTACTGCTACACTACGTGGGTGGATGATGGACGCCCCCACCTACCATATAAAAAATCAGTGTCCAAGGAATTCACTTTTGCCTGACAAAACACACCAAGACAGACAGACACGGCAGAAAGATGTACCATACTGTAAGCAGAGATTGTCTCTCTGTAAGATTGATTACTTTGCAAAAGTGGCTCTAGAAGATGGTAAGAAAGGGAAAAAACGGAGAAAACAGGATGATGACTTCTACCCAGAGCTGGTTGAAATGGGAACTTAGAATTAGCAGAGAAAGTGAATAAACTAGAGAAAACTTTTCAAATGGAAATAGAGGAAATTAAAAAGGAATTACACAAGCAGAGGGAACAAAATCAAGAATTAGTAAAGGAACTAAACAGAAAAGAGACAACAAAAGATCAGCTGAGAAAGAAGACTAGCAAAATGGGGAGTACAGTTGTCAATCATCAGAAGATTATGGAGTTTTTCAGAAATGACACAGAGAGAATTAGGCATGCAAGCAGTCTGATAGATCAAAGCAGTGATGCTGTAGAGATGCTAACCCAAGTGAATAATATGATGAGAAATTGCAAAGATGAAGTACAAACTATGTATGCTGAAATGGTGAAAAAAAAGATATAAAAGTCAATGGAAAAAACATAAGAAAGGAAGTGAAAGAAAGCATTAAAAAAAAAAAAAAAAACTGGTCAAGGAATCAGCAGAGATCAATAAATTTACAATAATCACTGTTATAGATGAAGAAGAATTGAGAAACAGAATCTTTAGAAACAAAAAGGAGATGGTAAAATAATAAACATATTGAAGAAAGTACCAGAGGATATCTGTGATATAGAACATAAAAGACTAGGGAAATATGAGAGAAATAAGTCAAGGCCCTTCAAAGTATCCTTCAAAAGTGAGAACACCGTAGAGGAAATATTAGAAATACTGTCAAACTCATGGAAAATGAGGAGTTAAAAAAAAAAGTATGAATAAAAAGTTGCTTAATTCAGGGGGAATGGGGATGATTAAAGGAGGAGAGGGATAAAGCAAAACTAATAAATGAAGAAAGATCAGAGGAAGAGAGGAGGAAATTTTATTTTATGAAGTAGTTGGGTTACAAGTAAAAAAATGTGGTACATAAACGACAGGGACTAAAAAAAAAAAAAGAAGGTAGTATACTCAAATTATGTAAAAAATGTGAACAGCATAATTAAAATGATTTACTCAAAGATAGATGGAATGGTATATAGCCAAGTTATTAGAGATATATGGCTATACCAAAGAAAAAGAACCTCATATTATCTGCCTAACTGAATATATATATATATATATATATATATATATATATATATATATATATATATATATATACATATGTATATATATATATATATATATATATATATATATATATATATATATATATATATATATATATATATATATATATATATATATCCCATTGGAACCTGGTGTCCGGAATATTGGACAGAACTGGGATTTTTCAAGTCTGTATAAAGTAGGGAACCCCCGGGTAGGGACCTATGAGCTTCGCGACTATGAGCCGATAGGCGGAGGGCGGTATGCTTAGTACCCACCCAGTGCCATGCCTCGCCCAGCACCACTGGGATCCAATGGGTTATATATATATATATATATATATATATATATATATATATATATATATATATATATATATATATATATATATACAGTATATATATATATATATATATATATATATATATATATATATATATATATATATATATATATATATATATATATCAAACGACACCCTAAACTTTGAAGAATACAATTATGTAGGAGAGATAGAAGGTTGAAAAAAGGACGGGAAGTTATGACATTGCTAAAGAAATATCTACGAGTCAAAGAGATACAGCTGGATGTACTCGCCAAAGTAGTATTAATTGCAGCAGAGATCATCACATCTGAACGGCATATAATGGTGGCAAACTGATACATGCCACCCAAAACAAACAGTTGGGAAAGAGGCGAATATGAAGACCTTGCAAGTACAATTCAAAGCCCAAGTGCATAGAATAGAAGAAAAATATGAAAGAATTATATTTACTGGAGATTTCAGTTCAAATATCAATTGGGATACCCTATGTAAGAAGCTATGAAAGCTGTTGGGCTCAAAGTCTCCCGGATCTTGTACAGGAGTTTTTCCTGACAAAACATGTAAAGGAAGATACAAGGGAAAGAGGATTAGAAGATCCATCGTTATTAGCTCTTACGTTTACTATGCAAGATAATGATATCGACAACATAATGTATCACCCTAAATTCGGCCAAACCAAGCATGCAGTATTAAATTGAAACTTCAGGTTGCATATGATATAGTTAGCAGTGATGAAAACTACAAAAATAGCCTAAACTACAAAAAGGGCCCCAATCATGACCTAAAGAAGTATGTTATAGAAACAGATTGGGGCAGAGGAGCTTAGAGGACAGGATATAAATTGTTATATATAGAAAATTTTGTGAATTTTATGAAACAGGAGTCCAAATTTATATCAGCACAAAGAAACAAAAATAAGGAAAAAGAAATGTTTTAATTCTCAATGTAAAAAAATCAAAAGAGAAAAAGAAACTGACACAGAAGACACAATAGTGACAGGGCATATAACAGCCATAAACCAGAAAGTAATGATTATACAAGGATAAGGACAGAAGTTTAAAGACAGTTCGAGAAAGACATTGAAAACAAAGGTAGTGTTCAACCGAACCTGTTTTACAATTACAGTACATCCGAAGCAAAACTAAAGATAATAATACAGTCCATCATGGATAAAGGGATAAGTTTGAGAAAGAGGATAAGGAACAGACATGCCCACAGATGTTACCAGATATGTAAATTTTGGAACAAGAGGTACATCAAGAGTTGAGTAAATTAGACAAAGGAAAAGCAAATGGTCGTGATGATATTCCAAGTTGGGTGCTACATGAATGTGCAAAAGACTTAAGGGGACCAATATATTTATTTTTCAAGGAATCTTTAAGTCAAGGTAAACTACCTGAGTTTTGGAAGAAGGCAAACATTGTTCCCCTACTCATGAAAGGGAATAGAATCCACTCTACTGTTGACTAGTATCACTGAGCGGTGTCGTAAGATACTATAAATGTTGATAAGAAAAATTTAGGTAAACCAAATGGAAAAATACAATATGATAACATAAAGATAGTTCGGATTTAGAAAGGGAAAATCATGCGTTACTATTCTATTTAGCTACAATGATAGAGTTGCAGAAGCACTACAGAAAAGAGGAGGATGGGTACTCTATGTAGATTTCAGGAAAGCATGTGATGCACTACAGCTCCAAAGAAGTTTATGGAAACTGTACCATCAAGGAGTAATTCAAGGTAATCTGTACTGTCGGATGGAAGATTTTCTCAGTAAAGAGGAAATGAGAACAGTACTAAGGGGAAATTACTCATCAAGGAGAGAAGTAACTACCTGATTTCCACAGGGCTCAATGCTGGCACCATTGATGTTTTTTAGTATATATAAATGACACCGACAGCAACACTGGAAATGGATACTACCTAAATATGTTTGATGATGATGCAAAAATACATAGAAGAATTACAAACACATACTCTTGCAGAGAGCTACAAGAAGAATTAAATTAGCTTCATGAATGAAGCAATTGACGGCCAAGGGAAGTCAGTGTGGACAAATGCCTTGTAATTAAGTTTGGTGAAAGTAGAAAAAGGCCAGATTGGGATTATAAGCTAGGAAGTTCAACCCGACACTTATCAGAAAATGATTAGGGCCTAGGACTGAGTATCTATAAGAGACTATCTCTGGCTAATCACATCAGTGAGAAGGTTCGGAGCCTGTATACACTGCTTGATAATATAGGAATAGTGCTTACATAAATAAATGAAGACTTGCTGAGTAAGCTCATAACATCATTCATCAGACCAACTCTGGTGTATGCATCAGTAGTCTGGAATCCGCATCCCAAAAACACATAGGTAAAACTGAAAAGTACGAAGGGCTGCTGCAAGATAGGTGCCAAGTTTAAGGGATCTAAGTTATGAAGAAAGACTAGAAAAACTGAACCTGCTAACATAACAAGAGAGAAGGAAAAGAGGAGACAAGCTTATACTATGCAAATGCATCACAGGGAAAGAGAAAATAGACATAAATGAGTATATAACCTATTGAGAGGCATCAGCAAGAGCGCAGTGCAAAAAGCTGAATAAAAGGAGAGTTTATGAAGACGTATGGAAATTTGGTTTCCCTAACAGGGCAACTGATCAATGGAATGCACTACGGAATGATATAGTGTGTGCCAAAACTATTAATAGATTTAAGGATATGTATGATGAAAATGGTTTAATACACGGGACAGTAAGAGCCTGACTTATTCTTACTGTATAAAGATGCAATTAGGTAGGAAGTTAGGTAAGAATACACACGCCATCAAAATCAGAACACCCTCTCTCACACCGAGAACATAGGCACAGTGAGTCCAAACCTGTCAGAGAGAAATCTGCAGCCATGAAAATCCAGAAGTTGATATCGACGTCAAAAACGACATGAGTGCCAGGCCTCGCCAACCTGTTCATGTCTGCCTCTAAGTTAATATACGTCGAGACGGTCACTCGCTCTGTATCAAACAGGTCAGCAAACTCACGGAAGATCCCAGATTCCACATTCTGAAGAGAAATAAACATCAGAGCAATAGATATTAGATTGTTTAGTAATCTTAGGGCCAAATTTTGTAAAGAATGAAATAATGAAATCTAACAATTGAAATCATAGATATCATTATCGTCTGTAACTCCAATATTTCATATAAAGTTTTGCATTTTATTGCAAGTTACATTTTGGGTAATTAATGATTATCCGATGCACTATTTTGCTAAACAGAGCACAGGTTACACAGACAGAGCTAATGTAACTCAACAGACCTAATCAATTTACCACATGCGAGTTTATGCACAAGAATGTTGGAAATGTCTACACTAATAAATTTGCAGCTTTAGCACAAACTACGTTTAAAACAGAAAAAGATCATGTGAAATAGCGTTGACAGTGCCGAGTACTTCACAAAATATACTCTCCTGTCCCAGCTCCACTGTCCACCAAATGTTCAACTGATCCCATCCATTCCTATGCTCCCCATGCTCATTTCATCACTGCCACTTTGAAAAAGTCTGTGGCGTCATGCAGGTGACTCGGTCAACAAATGCACTGGTTAATAAGTACATATTTTGCCCCAATAATTTTTCTCTAAATTATGCTGCATAAAATTCAGCAAAACAAGAAGCCTGTAAGATCTTACTCTCTTATCCTATCCTATGATTAGTTAATGAAAATAGCAGCCATGCTGGACTAAGGTACTAACAGAAGCTGCTGAAAGGCAATTCTAGGTATATTTTAGTATGCTTAAGCAACAGCCTAAAGAAATGTTTATGATGATGTTTTCCTTGTGTCAGTTTCATTCTTTTTTTCTTTCCTGTACTTACCGCCCCAATGCGAGGGGCTCACCCAAGTGTGGTGGCATGGCTTTCAGGGTGGTGGGCAGTGCCACCTACACTGGAGGCCTGCCTACCTTTGTAGGGTTAGGAATTTGTCAGCCTTGTGGTCTAAATTTCCCCTCTATATCACTGGTAGAGGAGACCTGCTGGTGATGTTGCTCAGTCCTGCCCATTTTCCATCTTGGGTAGGGTTTTTGTCTCCTTACGTGCTTGTTGTGCATCCCATCACATAATGTTGGGAAATAGGAGTCCTGGGGTTGAGCAATGCTGCATGATGCGCCCTGCAGCTAGCAACAAACCTCTTTGGTCCCTTGTTCTGGCTAGACTGGGAGCTTGGTTGCCCCACCCCCCTTCCTATTGATCACTTATTGGCTAGGGTCAAGTGGGCACTGGGGGGCCTGATGGCTCCTATTGTCCTTGAATCACCCTTGTCCAGGTCCCCAGTGGTTACCTGTCACTACCTCACTACCTCTGGGGTCTCCATTAGTGTTATCCATGACATATGACCTCCCCTTGTGGGGCTCCATTGTGGGTGCAGAGGTGAAGGAATGAGGAACTTTTTGCTATGCATAAAAATATTTAATAATAAATCATTAGACAACCATGCATCTGCTAATGGCTGTCTGATATTTAACCTCCTATTGCCATTCTCGAGGCTTACCAGGCTCGTGGAGACTGCTCCTTTGTCCCAGTGTCCAACTGGGACTGTGAGGCGTTCACGTCGGGTTGGTTCGACTCTGGGGTTGGGTCAAGACGAGACGGTGCCAGAATCAAATGCTAAACATCTAGTAATTACATCCTCTATGGGCAGGTCAGTACTAGATATTGATATTTTCTATTTCCACTATGCTACTCTCTCAGTTTGCGGCAGAGAACCTAAAATTTCTTTGCAAAGGAATGGAAGCATCCATGTTGAGGTTTCCTCCCCAGAAAATAGCTTTCATTTACTGGCTCTGACTTCTGTTTCTGTTGTGGATGTTACTTCTGTTCCTCATGATACTTTTAATCAACGTAAGGGTGCCATTTTTTCTCATGACCTCGTCCGATACCATAAGGCACGGTTCTTGGAGAAACTGCAGTCACCTGGTTTGGTGACTGCTTAGCACCTGCAGAAGAAAATGGAGCGTTTCTTGACCACAACACCGACCTTGTTCCTAACATTTGACATGTTAATGCTGCCTACGTTTGTGAAACTGGCTTGGTTATCACTTCCTGTAAAACCATACATGCAAATTCCAAAACGATGTTTCCACTGTCAGGATAATTGATATGTTAGCTGATTTTGCTGCCATGCACAGGCTGGCCTTCCTGGTATCTGTGTCTTCTTTGTCAGACCAAGTCATACCAGCGACTGTCCAGGACCCCTTAAATTCTATCACTATGGGGCTCCTCATAATGTCTTCAAGAAACTGTCCTAGATACTGCCTGGGGAAAGCAAATTTGTCCATTCATACACGTGGCAGGGTTTCACTTCCTAAAACAAAGATGACACCTCAGACTCACTTCTTTCAGCCCGAGCTTACCAATGTTCTTGTCCTTTTTGGAGTGCCTGTGTGCCGCCCTGCCTCAGAGCTGCCTCAGCTCATTCCATTGTCCACTTCTCCATCTGGTGATTTACCAGATGCTGTCCTCAAGATTAGTACTGCATGTAAGACTGGTGTTCGCCCACCCTCTACTCCAACAGTTTCTTCCCTCACCTCAGTGGCTCAGGGTTTGCTCACTTCCTTGGTGGTGGCAGATATCCACATTGACTTGTCTCCTCGTTCCTGTCCAGGAATCCTGAAGTAACATCTGCATGTGGCAAATGACATAATGCCTCTTGTGAGTCCTCTGAGCTTGAAAACGGTCCACCTAACATCTCTGATGTGGAACCTTGAGTCAACCTATTTCCTCTTCCCTCTTCTTTGGAGCGTTTGGTGTCTAGTCAGGTGGTGGCTGAAGCTGATGGTTTGCCTGTAGTCCGGTCTCCACCTGGGGATGGTGTTGCACAGACCGTTGGTGCTTCAGTTTTGCTGCCCGGCATAACATCCTCACAGGGTTCTGGTTCTCTGGACTCTACTTGCACTTCTGGGGCTTCAAGTGGTGGTACTGGCCGACCTATATCGCCCAGGGAGCCTCCAAGCCACCTTCCAAGCAAACTGTTGGGCCAACTCAGAGGAGGAGTGTTGTAAAACTTTCATTTTCCTCGTCCTAACGTTTGCCTTCTAATGCTTGACATACAGTACAGTATGTGTGCCTAGTGCTAGGCAGTCTCTTCCTAAGGGCCTTTCTAAACATTAATCCAAACCTGCTCACTTGTCAAGAGTTGTACAGTCCCGCACATACTCCTCATCCTCCTTCAGTATGAGTTTTGCCATCTAGTGGAATTATCAGGGTTTACGAGTCAATTAAAATGAACAGTGTCATGTTCTATAGTTTCACGTGTATGCATGTACTATCAGTCGTATAACACTGGTCTGTGTCATTATAAAGGTCAAGGATATGTTTGCTGTTCATAGGTCAGTTTCTTATGCTGATTCAGAAAATTGCATTAATTTTTCTTGATCAGGTCAAATTTTGGAGATAAAACACTTTCTAGAAAATGATCATTTCCCATTATATTGGTAGATGAGTGATTCTTCTAGTAGCATAACTCAACTGCTATACAGTATATGTATTGACTTTACAGGCGGTTCTTATAGATTGCAAGAAGGGTAGAGCACCATATACTAGGCTAATCAGGTGTGAATGGCCTCTTCAAAGTCTTCCGCTTGTGCTGGGCAGACACCACATCCCTATTTAGGCACTAACAGTAGTTGGCCAGAAAGTTGACGTCCCACCGTCCTCGATAGAGTTCCTCCATCATTCAGATGTCCTTGTGAAAATGCTCCTCCTGTTCTTCACTGAAGTCTACACAGATCTCTGGAAAATAGGCCATGTGAGATCAGAGGAAGTGCATTTTCACCGACATGCATACACCTAGTCAGCGAAAACTCTCCAGTTTATCAACAGCTTTCTCGTACTCTGGACTGTGGTGGTTGCCTAGGAAGTTCGTGATGATCGACTTCAGAGCCAGCCAAGCAGAGAGTTCAGAGGGATTCAAGATTCATCGAAGCTAGTGTCCTTGTTGAGCTTTCTTATCTGAGGACCGTCGAATATCCTTTTTTTCAGTTTCTTCCTGCTTATGCGTGGAAACTTCTCTCGCCTTCATGAAGTTCTTCATGAGATCCAAGTTTATGTACAGTGGTGGGAGTAGAATCTTAAGCAGTTCGCCTACAGGGTGGGATAGAACATTGTGTAAACCGGGTTGTAGTCCTTGTCTAGATGGCCTCTCTCGTTGGAAGTGATGCTGGTTGTCTGCCCAGCTGTCCCACAGGCACATGAAACATGGATACTTCATGTACTCACTTTGAAGTCCTAGGAAGAGACCAACTACTTTGAGATCTCCACAGATCAACCAACCAAGGTCCTTGTAATTGATAGCAGACAGCAGACGTTCCATGCTACTGTGGGTTTCCTCCATTTCAACTAACTGTGTGACAGGGATCAAAACGAACTTGTTTCAGTTGTTCAGAATAACCGCCTTGAGACTGTACTCAACGGGTCAATGAAAAGCTTCCATTCTGTAGTGTCATACTTCAAACCCATCACTTCAATCAGGTCACCAATATTGTTGCAATAGACAAGAGAAGATGCCTTATCAAACAAGAAGTATTTTTGGAACTCTTTCTCTCGGTTTCAGTACAAAAGAACGTTGTCTCCGGTGCCAACAGACGTGTCTCACGATGATGCTAACCCAGCAGCTGAGCAGACTCCTTGGACTGGTTTAAGTCCCACGTCAGATCATAGAGCTCGGCTTGGCTCAGTGGCACCAGTCAGTCTCCCTCTGTTGGCTCGAATGTACCAGACTCATCTGCATCGGTTGCATCTCCAGACTCAGAGTCGGCCGATGATCCCACGCTGACGTCAGATTCAGAAACAGGAACACCTGGACCAAGGGGAACTGGCTTGATGGATGGTGGAACATCGGGAAACTAATAATGATGTTTGTTCTCGCAACTGATGCCCTGTAATTCGTCATACAAAAATATCAGTCTGTGGTGTGATCTTTACCTTCCCTCCACACCTTCGGAACACCGAACAGCATACTCTTCTTTGTCGTCTTCCTCCAATCCAGTAGGCTTGGAACACATGTTTTTAAACAGATATATACAAGGGGCAAACGCCTTATCTTGGTCGCCTAGTTTGACTTCGAAGTACCGGTAAGCGTGATACGCCTTCTTCACAAAATCTGTAATTCTCGCTTAATGGTCTGAAAGGGTCGCTTTTCCACAGATACGAAGGGTGGTTCTTGCACTTCCGATTCATTGAAGTGAAAATCCAGATCTGATTTGAAGAAAAGAAGGTCTTTTAAAGACACCCGTGACAATTTAGGACAAAAACATAATTAATGAACAGCGGTTCAGTAACACTTTGACCCATACATGCAGTTTTTTTCTAATCTAGCATATCTAAAAAACCTGAACTGATTGAAGAAAATGGATTGCATTTCTGAATTCAGCGTGCGAAACTGATCCTATATTAGTTGAAAAACCTCTGACCTTTGAAAAAAAGATTTGAAATGCAGACCAGTGTAATAGATTATATACAGCAGTAGTCGTAGCCGAGATGTAGTTAACAGTGAGTAAATACAGGTATCTGAGGAAATAACCTCAGTTCACTTGTAGTCGATGATGGGAGAAGATAAAACATGAGTCTGGGGTTGATTGTAGTTTTATTGTCTTCAAAAGGAAAAATTCAAGATTATATACTAAATTTGTCCCACAAGAGAGTCTTGAGGTGAGATCGGTTTTATGCCTGCTGATTTCTCTCCCAGCTCTCTCGCTAGACCTCCCTTCTCTCTCTCTCCACTACAGTCTCCTAATTCTTCTGATTTCTCTTCCTCTTTCTTTTTGTATATAAGAACTTCCATCATGTGAGCTATACTACCGTCAAAAGTTCTAGAAGCCTGTGTGTGTGTGTGTGTGTGTGTGTGTGTGTGTGTGTGTGTGTGTGTGTGTGTGTGTGTGTGTGGTCATGAGGTGTTCTTTGTGGGCTATTGTGCTGTGTGTGACATTCCGGAGAGGTATTAATATCATTTCCTTTTGGCCCATAGGTTTGACATTGACTTAACCTCTAGACTATATAATGTACGTTTCTAGCTATTATGTATTAAGATATTATAGAGTCCTGACATTGCTCGGTCATGCCCTGCTGGCGACCTACGAGAGCATGTAGTAAACAAATAATATTTATGATAATATTGCACAGACATAATAATATTGTAGAAACATAACATATTGTAGCAATACACTGTATGGAGTATATACATAACGTATTGTAATAATACACTGTATGGAGTAAACAAGTTACATATTGTAGTAATAAATTGTATGGGGTATATACATAACATACTGTAGTAAAACACTGTATGTATAATTGTAGTAAAGTTGAATACAGAATAACATACCGTATTGTAGTAATAAAGTGGCGCAGATGTCTATGTACAAGAGACATACTAATTGCAGTATCATGCCGAGATTATAGTATGAGTTATTAATATATTTGCAATGTGAGTTACATGTTTACACACACACACATTATATATATATATATATATATATATATATATATATATATATATGGTATACAGTATGAGATTTAATAATATTGTTATATGAATAGGTTAGATGTATATAGTTAACAATAATTCATGATTAGACTAATATTACATACATGTTACCCCTGTAGGAAAAAATTTCCTAGTATACAAGTCGTAGGTCCTCACTCATAGGACACCAAATAATATGTGTAAGTAAATTTCACATAACTTTCTTAGGAGGTTTGGGTGTACCGTAACTGATACTCCAACTCAATTATTTTTCTCCTATCTCCTAGCTAATTCCCCATTGAAATGGCCAATTCGTAAAGGTTACTTAGCTAGAAAGAGTCGGACAGCAAATGACGACGAGCCTGATCCTTTGGTTGGTTGCCTGGACTGCCAAGCGTCCTTGAGGTGCGTATTTACAACTTGCTAACTCGACGAGATCTAGGAGCAGAGTGCGCCAACATGGCAAGCCTCTAGTTTCTCATGGAATTGTAGAAGTGCCAACTATCAATTACAATACTCAATACAGTTAGATTACATTATGATATACAGGGCGAATCTAACTAAATAATCATAGTTTTAATTAAACTAAAGCCAAACCAAATATTCCCTTTCTCTATGTAAATATTTTAAAACTACATCCGCTTTTATATGAGGGCTTTTCATCCTCAGGACACGTCATCTAACCCACAGATGCAGTTTAGGTCAATGGAACTTCCAAGTAACTACATGTATTAACAATATAGTTGTCCACGAGGGTTAAACACAGTAGCATTTAATTTATTAGAACGTAATTTCTGGGTTATAAGCACCGCTTGAATAGTTATTGACGATCTCCAGGTTTTCCTCTGCTTCTAACCAGGGACAACTATTTTAAAAGTAGAGAGCACAACTACTCTGGGAGAAAACATTTCCCATAGTTTTGGGGCTGGGCAAAAAATGATACACTGTTTCACGTAATGTGACCCTTAGCCAGGAGTTCTCTCCATAGGTCTCGAGAACCCTGTGCTGCGGTCCTTCTAGGTCGCGCATCTTGACCCGTTTGGTCCCCACCATCCCCTGTATCCAGGGTAGCTGCTAACTAAAGGGGTACCAACTTATCAATAGTTTTTATGTTATGTCCCCTGCATTTTATTTTTACGAGTCTCAGCACCCTCTCTGAATCTGGGTGCATGGAGATCACCTTAGCTAATGGCCACTGGGATCTTGGTTGTTCGGTTTTCACTAAGACCACATCTATGTTTATAACAGACTTGCTACTGGCAGCCTGAGCCCCATAAAATCATTCTCGTAGCCTCAGTTGATTTTCTTGGGTCCAGTGTCTATTCCAAGTATCCAATACCCTTTTCAGACGTTGATATCCCTCCTGCAGATGTTGTCTTAATTCATTATTTTCTATGGTAGGATCATCTACTTCCTCCTGGATATCCACACAAGGCATCGGATGGAGCTGGTGCCAATGCCTCAATCGAAATGCTAGTGTCATCTAAATAGGTTAGGGGTCTATCATTAATCCTGGCTTCAGTTTCAGTTATCACTATTCTTAACTCTTCTCTTGTGATCTAGGTTCTATGTAAGGTTTTCCTTAGGCAGTTCTTGAGAATACCAAACATTCGTTAGGTAAATCCATTTTGCCATGGTGCTCTTGGAGCTATGAACTGCCAGGTAAATTTTCGGATTCCTAGCGCCGACATAACCTTTGGGTCATTCATTATGTTCAAAAGCTGCTCCAACAAAATTGGTTCTGTTGTCGCTTATTAATTTATTAGGACAATACCTTCTAGTAGCAAATCTTAGAAATATGTTCAGGAATGTCTCTGAACTCAGATCTTCTGCCATTTCTACATGGACTGCCCGTGTTTAGGTGCAAGTAAATAGACATCTATAAACTTTATAGGGAGTTCCCTCACCCATAACAGTTATAGCCCCTGTGTAATCCACTCCAGTTACTTTGAAGGGCCGACTTACATTTACCCTATCCCTTTGTAAGGCAGGTGGTCCTGGATAGTCATATGGTCATTGTTCATATCTCCTACATGTAATGCAACCCTTGAGATATTTCTTTATGACCTGTCTAACCTTAGGGATCCAGTATTTTTCCCGGATTCGGGCCAAAGTCTGCGACACACCTCCATGAAGAGTCAAATCATGGGCTTCCTGTACAATGAACTGTACAAATTATCCACTCTTGGTTAAAAATATGGGATGTCTAGTTTGGAGAGGCAAATCAGCTTTTATTATTCGGCCACGGCATCTAATTAGACCCTTTCCATCTAAAAACAAGCCTAAATCTCTTATCAGCTTAATCTTGTTCCCAGTACCTTGGCCTAAAAGGTCATATATCTCTCCATAATAATTCCTTTGTATCCTTTTCACCCAATATTCCATGGGATCCAACTACTAAAACCCCACTTTCTTATTCAAAACTTCAACAACTAATTTATTAGTGTTAATAGGTTGTCTTATTGCTGATAATCTGCTAATGTCAGTTACTTCTGGCTCAGGACAGGATCCAAGTTTACTACACCAACCTCAGCAATACTATACTGTTTCTGCTCAGGCCAGTCATTAGTGAGTAACCATTTAGGACCCTTAAACCACAAGTTATCCTTGATAAGTCTCTTTACAGTCGAACCTCTCGAGGGCAGATCTGCTGGATTTTGTTTAGCGGTTACATGCATGAATTTAAATTTGGAAGACATCTCTTTAATTGTCTTCACTCTATTGCAGACGAAAGGAATTTTACTGTCTTTCTTCCCTATCCAGTAAAGACAAATCTCACTGTCAGTCCTTATATTGATTTCCTCAAACTGAGTAGAATATCAAGAGTAGTGTTTATACACCAGGCCAATTTAGTTCTTACTTCAATGGAAGCCATTTCCATTTGAGGTAGGGTTATTCCTTTAATTGGCGCAACTCTGGCACTGGACATAATAATCTTAGTATCCTCTCTTGTTGCGCAATAAACTGCTGCTCCATAAGCCCTTCGAGAAGCATCACAAAATATGTGTCAGTGCGACTTCTCATTACTGTTTATTTCCCTGGGAATACATATGCTTGATGTGGTTTCAAACTCCTTTCTAATCTGTTCCCATTGTTCCACATATGTCTCACCTAATTCTGTATCCCAGTCTAACTTTTCTCGTCAAGCCTCCTCTACTAAACATTTGACCCTAATAACTAGTGGACCGACCAACCCTAAAGGGTCAAATTACATGAAGACCTGATTTAACATTGACCTCTTGGTAAGAGTGACATCAGAACTTAATTGGTTTCAAAGATATTTCATCAGCTGTTGTATCCGAGTTAAGACCCAACACATTTTGAATTTTGAGAATGTCATTATTTGGATAGTCCTCTTGTATTTTATACCTCAAGAGTGGTGAATTTGTATTCCAGCTCTGCAACGGCAAATCTGCCTTCCCACATTCGGAATTGGCTACTTCATAAGCCTTCAATGCTTCCGACTCTGTATCAGCAACACCTTGCAAATTATCCATGTAAAAAGCCTGCCCTATTTCTGGGCATTTGGCATTTTCAAAATGTTGCTTTAAAGTGTTGCAAAGTAGGAAAGGACTAGCACAAGTGCCAAAGAGCACCAATCGGAAAGAGTAAGTTTTCAATGGACTATCCTCATTTTGAGGATCTTGAGGCCAGAGGAATTTTGTAAATTTCCTATCCTCTTCTCTCAATCCTATTCTGAGAAAAGCCTTACTAATGTCTGCTGTGTAAGGGTAAGGTTTCTCTCTAAATCTTAGTAACACATTCCCTAACTTCTCTGTTAGTGTAGGTCCAGAGTATAGGCAATCGTTCAAGCTAACTGATCCCTTGGACGTTTTACTACTACAGTTGACTACTATCCTTATGGGAGTAGTTACTGAATCCTTGTTTACAGCATGATGTGGTAAGTAGTGTCCTTCTTTGTGGTTAACAGGGTATTCTACCTCTTCTATAAATTTATTCTTCAATCGATCTTTTATAATATTATCATATATGGTTAGATGTTCTGGTTTGTCTCTCAACTTCCCTAGAAGAGAATTTAACTGAGCCTTAGCTGCTTGGTAATTTGTTGGTAACTCCGAATGGTTTAGTTTCCATGGTAATCCTACCCAATACTGTCCATCTTTAAATTCCACAGACTGATTATCTTCAGGGGTTGGTTCCTCAGAGTGTATTTCTACACTATCTAGGTCCCACAATTTGCGTACAGGTTCAATTTGTTCATCCAGCAAGTCATTTATCGGAATAATATATGTTCTAGTTCTGCACCTACTTTAGCTACCATCAATGACTGTGTTGGGGTAACACAGACTGAGTCTACTAGTTTAGCCTGTCTTTTAACTTGTTTTGGAAAAGGCAACTAACCCATAATAAGGTTACCTCCTGGACTCTTGAACAGCTGTACCTTATTCTTCTTGAGCTGTACCTTATTCTTCTTGAAAGTCCTATGTAGAAATCTCCCACAGTAATCAGAACCAATTATCATTTGTAATGACCCATAGTATCTGATTCCACATTCCATTTAGCCAACTTTATCCCTGAGCTTTGTAGATGATCAAAGGTTTCCTTCAGTCCTTATATATATATATATATATATATATATATATATATATATATATATATGTCTCCATATTATCCAGTACAGCTGCTGTTATACGGCATTTATATCTGCCCAGTTGTATGACAGGTCTAACTATATAATAAGACTGAGCTTCCTTAGTAGTTAAGAATCCTGTAATAGCTGGATTTACCTTGCCAATAATTAAATAGGTAACTTTAATTTCTTCACAATGTCTGCAGAAATGAAAGTTTTCTGAGCACCCGTATCAAAAAGAGTACATAGAGATAGGTTTCTCTTCTCAATCATTACCTTCATATCTGCTATTGGAACTGCAGCTGGCATTACTACTGGAGTATTCCCCTTTGCAAATGTCATATTGACACTTGCAGGTTTAGGAACCTCATTTTTCATCCTTAGGCATAAAGCACTGATGATGATGATCCTTATTCCATTTAAAACAAAGATTTAATTTGGTCTTGCAGTCCGCAGAAGTGTGTTCAGAATTCATACAGATTATACAACATCCCAGTTCCTGAAGCTTTCCTACTCTAGAAGCATAATCAGGGTAATGTTGACAAGATGCACTGGAATGTTGTTCACTACAAAAGACACAAACTTTCCTGTCTTTTACCATGGAAGGTTTTAATTCCTTAATTTCATCAGCTTGTCTATTCCTTGTCTTTAATATTTCATCCTCAGCCCTTAAGGAGCTAAGGAAAGTACCTATCTCTTCTTTAGGCACATACTTAGCCTCTCTGACTTAAGTTTCCCAGCCAGGTGGTTAGTGTTTTTTTTCCTTTATTTCAGTCTTCTGTTTAATCTCAGTAGGCTCTACTGTTTCTTGCAAATGTTTACAGAGTTGCATCAAGCCTTCCTCATTCTCTTCACAGGAGAAATCATCCTTTTGGTACCTACCATACAAGGCAGCCTTGGTTTTTCGTAGAAGCTTTAAGGACACAATTCTCGAAAAGACCCAATCTGCTGCCTTAATATCTTCGTACGTAACTAGAGCACAACTCATTGCAATTCTAAAATTTTGCAAGGAATCAAAATCATGTTTAGTATAGGTAATTCAATTAGAGCCTTCAGTAATTGGGTGATAACCTGCTCCCTGTCTTCGCAGTTTTGTCTAAGGATAGTCAAGGTCACCTCATGATTGTTTTCTTTTACTGGTAATTCTTTTATCAGCTTCTAAGGCGTTCCCTTGACCTGTCCTAACAGATATGCGAGTTTGCTCACATTAGGGATATCTGTTGTATCATGAACTAAGTATTTTAATCTCTGCCAATTTTGACTCTAGTGACTTCACTACGGTTAAATATTTTAATTTACCTTCAAATTTAGTAGTCTCCGACTCTAGGAGATCTTTATGATCAGCTTTTACTATGGTCGCTTCTACATCTACATAACCTTCTTCATACTTAGTCCATCGGTCTTTCAGTATATTCAGGAGACAATTTAATTTCTCCTTAGACAATGGTGTTTCATCTAACGATTGTTTGCTATCATTTATGGCTCTCATTACCCATCCTGCCTTACCACTAGAAGATATCTGCAACGAGGAAACAGACAAGTTGACGGATTTCTGATTTAATAATCAAACCATTTATTTCAACCACAATTTACCCCAGCTTAGTAATTATCTAATTATTAAAAATTTTGAAGAGGGTAGAGATTAGGTCCGCAATATCAAACCTATCCCCTGGGTTGTTAAACCTCTAGGGTTTTATCTTATCCCCACACTCAATTTCCGAAATATCCGTATTCCCTGAGCTCAGAAATATTTATCTCCTAGTATGCCATACGCCCACCCATAGCTTATATAGTACAGAATTGTCCTTCTTCAGTTCTATATAATTTGTATATTTCTGCAGAACTTCTTCTCTGCCATGATGATTCCAATGTATACCATCGGATTTTAATGTTGCTTGGAAGGGCTTTGCATTAAAGTGGATAAAATCCTTCCCCTTCCTAATTCGTTGCTGCTTCCTGTTCACAGATCTGCTAATTAATTTATACGTACCATAGCAAACTGGAGAACCATATGGTAGGTTTCTAGGCTCAAGAAGGTTATGGCTACCGAGGATTTGCATGAACCTTCTATGGCTCCTACCACGGCTAGAATGTTTTCCACAATTTCATTAACTTCCACATCTTCATGAATATCATTTCCTCCCAGAAAAAGGATAGTACGGTCATGCTTCCAATCTAATACGGCATTCAGCCTTTCATCGTCGGAGAAGGAATTTCCCCTTCCACCCGGAGCTCGGTATATAAGTATTTCCACATCATCCACTTCAACCGAACGTGGTAGTAAGCTATGCCCAACGAACGCAACCTTAAAAACATTCAGTGCTTCAGCACATCTCTGCTCTCCTCACTCTCAGGAGCACCAAAATGTAGGAAAAAATTTCCTAGTATACAAGTCATAGGTCCTCACTCGTAGGACACCAAAAAATATGTGTAAATTTCACATAAGTCTCTTAGGAGGTTTAGATGTACTGTAACTGATACTCTAACACACTTATTTCCTATTCTCCTACCTCCTAGCTGATTCCCCATTGAACTAGCCGATTCGTAATTACTTAGCTAGAAAGAGAGTCGGACAGCAGATGACGACGAGCCTGATCCTTAGGTTGGTTGCCTGGGCTGTCAAGCGTCCTTTAGGTGCGTACTTACACGAGATCTAGGAGCAGAGTGAGTCAACATGGCAAGCCTCTAGTTCCTCATGGAATTGTAGGGGTGCCAACTATTATTTAATTACAATGCTAAATACAGTTAGAGTACATCATGATATACAGGGCGAATCTAATTAATCTTAGTTTTAATTAACACGTTCGCCGCGTTTGGCAAAGCTGCACTCTCGCCCTCCCAGCGTCAACTTCACTTCGCTCCCCTGCCAGTGTCCATTGGACTTTTGGAGGGAGAGGGGGTATGATTCACTCTTAGAGGGTGGTGCATTGGTTAGAGCAGTAAAAGTCGTGGTACATATGTATACCGAAACGCCGACCACTAATATATTTTTCTCCCCTCGCGTATTGGTGCATCGATGTACCGAGGTTGCCTCGGTGCATCTGGGTACCAATACGCGACCTACTGATGATATCTTGTTGCTCTGCGAATTGGTGCATTGATGTACCATTTCATTACTTTAGAAAAATGTGTATTTTCTAATGTATATACCTGTTAGTACCTATAAAATATGTCTTATTATTTCAGTAAGCTGCACATCTCTCTCTCTCTCTCTCTCTCTCCAAGGAGAGTATCAACCTTCTGTGTTGGGTGTGATGGACAACCCCACCTTTGTATTTCATGTTTCAATGAAAAGCATGCAGCTTCATACTAATAGGTTATATAATACAGGGCAAAAATTAGATATTTGGATATTCAGTTTTGCAAATTACGAGTCATATAGTGTAGTAGTTAATTATTTTTGTATGTTTTATATAACCTTCATTTATCATAAGATTTAAAATTTTTAGATTTTTTTTTAAATTTAGCAGTATTTTCCTTTACAGTTACTTACTGTTACATTATGTAATTCATTTACTTTGTTTATAAATTGTTACCAGGCTTCTTGTGCATCTTGGAACTATGTTTTATTTTATGAAATATTATCTACATTTTTTTTAAAACGGAGTGTTGATTATTTACTTTTTATACAAGAAATGCATTCATAAGTGTTATATTTGATACCTGCCTTTCTATGATATTGATTATAATGCATTTGAGCTAACTGTATTGTATGAAAACTGATTTTGTATAAAAAATGATGAACGAAAAACAAATAAATTTTTAGCTGATTATTAATCAAAAACTTACCTATGTATAAGTATTTTTGTATTAAATAATACCATTGCAGCACATCTGTAGCTTTAATAAATGCAAATGGAAATAAATATTGATTATATACTCACGTTTTCAAAAGTTTTTGAAAAGGGACATTCGGGTCAAGGATGTACCAATACGCCGAGGGGGAAACTTCTGCTCAGTACATCGATGGCCCGATAAGCGGTCAACGTGTTAAATTAAAGCCAAACCAAATATTCCCTTTCTCTATGTAAAAATTTTAAACCTACATCTGCTTTTATATGAGGGCTTTTCATCCTCAGGACACGTCATCTAACACACAGACGCAGTTTAGGTCAGTGAAACTTTCCAAGTAATGAAATGTATTTACAATATAGTTGTCCACGATGGTTAAATGCAGTAGCATTTTTAATTAATATTAAGATTTATTAAAGAGAACGTAATTTCTGGGTTATATTAACTGTCTTCAGGTTTTTCTTTGCTTCTAATTGGATAACAGATGATGGAAAGATGTCCCCAGACCTCGTCGTGAACATCATTGGTTATGTAGCTGCCTTGTGTAAATTACCTGATAGGACCCTTAAGATCGCCAAGACGATCGCGTACGCCCCAGGAATGTGCTTGCTAGACTTAATGAACGAGGTATAGATGCAGTGCAGTAAAGCAGGTATGGTCGACACACATGCACATTCTGGTAGAATAAGGGTACCTGAGACAGTATCAGCTGTGAAAACATATACACCGACCCCAAACAGAGAACAAAATCGATCGCGACCAGAAATCAGGCAGACCAAACAACCAAACATGACAAGACCTCGTTCACAGACGCCTTCCTACAGGCAATTTCATAAGTTTTCGCGCAGCCCGAGCAGGTCTCACGCCATAAAAAACACTTCTTATAGGAAATCACATCGTAGGTCACAGTCAAGGGATAGGTCCATTCTATGTCATTATTGTGCAAAACCAGGACATACAAGGTTTGAATGCTTTATCAAAGCAAAAGAGGACAAACAAAAGACACAAGGATTTGGTCCTTACTGTAGGCATCATAGATACCAAGGGCACTGGACCAGTGATTGCAAAACAGTAGAAAAAATTGTGTCTATGTTCAAATCGGGGGAAGACCAAGTCATGACAAAAAACGAACAAACGTAAAGAAAAACAAGTCTAAAATTCACATAGGAGGCATGTTGGGAAATGAGTGTATCTTGATACCAGCTGTATGTGAGGATCAAAACGTTTCCTTATTTTTAGATACAGGCTCTCCAGTGAACTTAATAACACATGAAGAACTAAACAGAAGTCTTAAAAATAAAAAGAAAGTAACTTTTCTGGATGAAGCTGATTTAGATTTATACACAGTAGATGGACAAGAGATTACAGTGAAAGGTATGATAAGATTAAATATCAGTTTCACAGAAACTACAAGACCATTCTCTGCATTTTTCTATATCGTTGAAAACTTAGCAATTAAAGCTCATATGTTACTGGGCTTAAGATCCATGAGAGCTGAGAACATAACCATACTCCCGCAAATGAATGGAATAGACTTTGACAATGAATTCATAGAGGAAATAACTTCAGAGCCCTCACCGATTGGTAGAAGAGAGCAAAAAAGAATTGGTAATATTAAAGGCCTAAACAAACATACACAAACAGATGAGTGTATAGATCCACTCCCACCACCAACCCCATCCTCCAGAATTAGTGACCCAGATAACAGTACTGATTTATCAATTTTTCCAGCCCATCTCACTAATGATTTAGTTATACCACCTAATTCATACATGAAGGTTACCATAAAAAGCAAATTACGGAATACTGTAGTACTGTTCTTGTCTTAGAAGAATTATGTAAAGGGACTGTCAGTAGAAAACGCATTATGTCATACGAACGACGAAGGGCAAACTCAGATATTCATAATTAATCACATAAATGGGGAAGTTCAGTTGAAAAAGGGAACTTGCATAGTTAATATTGAAAAATGTCCCGCCCCTGTGAAGGAAATAGTTATTGCTGGAGTGACAAGTGAGATAAAATCTACGGATAGAGAAAGAATAAAGGAGAATTTAATTCACTCAGGTGAATTTGATGAAGAAAATGATTTGTTAATCCTGCTGGAAACACACAGGGACACCGTAGCATTGCCCGGAGAACAATTAGGGTGTACTAACTTGATTAATCACATGATTAATGTGCACCCAGAAACACCACCAATTTTCGTACCAGCTTACCCCATACTACACTCCCAACGTACACTTGCAAATCAGTATGTCGATGAAATGTTAAAGCTTGGAATTATTGAGCCTTCAGTCTCCCCGTGGAATGCCCCATTATTCTTTGTGCCCAAACGAAATGGAGAAATGCATGCGGTAGTAGATTACCGTAAACTAAATAATCACACAATCCCAGACAGATTTCCCATGCCATTGCTAATCGATGTTCTACAGAATATTGGTCCTGAGAATAATATATTCTCGACCATCGATCTCCTAAACGGCTATTATCAGATTCCGGTATCTCAGGAGTCACGTAAATACATTGCCTTTTCAACAAACAGAGGCCATTATCAATATACAAGAATGCCAATGGGACTGAGTACAGCCCCAGGCCCATTCCAGCATCTTATGAATTACTTATTGTCCGGAATTTTAGGACAAGGAATATTTGTTTATCTTGACGATATTATAATCGCAACGAAGAATATTAAGGATCATCTCAGGAAATTAGACTTACTCTTACAAAAGCTTAGTGATGCTGGTTTAAA
The DNA here is from genome assembly GCF_032717465.1 of Coenobita brevimanus. Classification (NCBI taxonomy): domain Eukaryota; kingdom Metazoa; phylum Arthropoda; class Malacostraca; order Decapoda; family Coenobitidae; genus Coenobita; species Coenobita brevimanus. Next base: position 11,733,788 of record NC_137001.1, read on the forward strand.
AATTAAACTTTCTAAATGCAAATTTTGCTTTAAGGAAATAAATTTAATAGGCCACAAATTAAGTTCTGATGGTATTCACACCACTGATGACAAAATACAGGCAGTGAGAGATTTTCCTGAACCCACTATGACTGACAAAGTTAGACAATTTTTAGGTCTGGCTGGGTACTATAGGTCATTCGTACCACAGTTCTCTCATATAGCCTTTCCTCTATTCCAACTACTCAAAAAAGATGTTGTATTCCAATGGGAAGAAGAACAGAAAAGGGCATTTAACAATCTACAAATTAAACTAACAAATGCGCCTTGTTTAGCATATCCAGATTACACAAAATCATTTCTTATTTGTACAGATGCATTAGTTAAAGGATTAGGGGCTGTACTGATGCAGGAAGATAAAAGAGGAAAGAATCAACCAACTGCATTTGCCAGCAGACAAACAAGAGGTGCAGAGAAAAATTATTGCACTACAGACTTAGAGGCACTTGCAGTGGTTTTTGCATTACAAAAGTTTCGAGATTTGGTATATGGTTACGAAATCCACTTATTCACCGACCATAAACCACTGGTGGGTATGTTTAAAGAAAAACTCCTTTCTGGGAGGAGAGCAAGATGGAAATGTACAGTTGAAAACGACAATATACAAATTCATTATATACAAGGTAAAATGAACATAGTAGCTGACGCATTATCTAGGAACCCAAACACAATTCAGGTCGCGGCGTTAGATCTCAAAGGAAATATCCCAAACCACGAGGATATCGCAAAGGCACAAAGACTTGACCCAATATGGTCTAAAGTTATATACAAGTTAGAAAGTGGAGATGACATACAATTACCCAAACTGCATGTCCCACTTGAACAATTCACAATGGTCAATAATACATTATACAAGATTAACTCTAAACAACCAAAACGCCAAAGAAATACTAACCAGTTGGTAGTACGGTACCTAATGACATGATACCCCAAGTATTACGATTGATACACGACAGCCCACATGCAGGACATCCTGGAAAGGATAAGACATTCAACCAAGTCCAGCTGTTATATTACTGGCCTTCATTAAGAGAAGATATAAACAATCATATAGACAAATGCGAATCATGTGTGAAACACAAAGGATACCCAATCACACCTGCACCGATGGGTAATTACCCTGTACCACATCAACCATGGGACGTTGTCGCTGTTGATTTACTCAAGATGCCATTATCATACAATAATAACCTATACTTATTCGTAGCAACGGATCATTTTTCCCGTTATGTCATTTTAGCTCCAATTAAAGAAAAAACAGCAGAGACAGTAGCAAAGGCAATAATAGATAATGTAATATGTCGCTTTACTACCCCAAAGGTACTAATAAGTGATAATGGAGGAGAATTTAATTCTGAGATCTTACAAGAAATATGTAAACAATACAACATCAAAAAGGTTAACGTTTTAGCCTATCACCCAGCATCGAATGGGTTGGTAGAGAGACAAAATAAAAAAGTATTAGATGTGCTACGACACATTCTCAGTGAAAATTATGCAAGCTGGGATGATTGGATTCCCAGAGTAGAAGCCTCAATTAATGGATCTATAAATAAATCCATAGGTGACACACCACATTTCATTATATATGGCACAGATAAAAAATTACCATATGAGCTCCTAGAAGGTGACAGCATGCCTATATACAATTACGATGATTACTCTAAACTCCGTTTACGTGAATTCCAGGACATTCACAAAAGAGTCAAAGAACAATTAACGATGTCCAAGGAAGAAATGACGGAGGCATTTAACAAGAAGGCAAAAGATTCACCTATCAGCTTAGGAGACATTGTTTACGGTGTCATTCATACGAGGCACAATAAATTATCCCCAAAATTTGAGGGCCCATACAGAGTAATTAACATAAAAGCAAACAAAGTTTTAATTAAGTCACTGTCAAGTGGCGAGGAGAAACAAGTTCATATTGACCATTTAAAACGAGTTTCAAGGGAATTATCCCATAATTATTCAGCCTCGGATACAACCGAACAGGCGAACGTACCTCAGGAAACCAAGCAAGAAAACAACAATGATTACAAAAAGAAATTAAGGTCATATACCAAACAATCGAACATAGGTACAACTGTTCCAATCAAATCTACAGTACATCAATTACGAGAATTAAATATCGATTTAAACTCCTTCTATAAATGAAATAACAATCAACCGTAATGCACATCATCACTATCATCGACCACAGCATGACCATATTAGGAAATTAATAGATTTTTTTTTTTTCGGTAGGTTACGATGAAGGGACTTATGCTATGGATTCTCCTCTACATAGCAAGAGGATATGCGCACTTAGACTCCCAACACATAGTACGACAAGGATGCCTCATAGCTCCAACAGCCACGACTACAATCGTTAAGGACGTCATGAGTACTGAAATAAGTCTAGATTACTTGTATGAATTACCTACTTATCTAGACAGGCTTGCGACGCCGATGCGAACTCTGGACTTCATGATAGGAAATTATGTTTCACAAGCACATAACACCAAGGAAGTGAATGAAATGGTAAAGTTAGCGAAATGGAAACTAGAACAGGCAAAGTCAACTATGCTCATCATGATCCAAGATCTTCCATCTTATGGAACGGAGGTACTGAGCGACAGGAACAACATCACACGTACTCGCCAAAAGCGTGGTTTGTTCGACCTGGGTGGCGCAGTTCTTGGAAACATCTTTGGATTGGCTACAGAGGATGACCTTAAAGAAATAAACAACAAATTTAATAAGATAGCTCAGGTACTAACATACCAAGATAAATTCATCACAGGACAGAACTCAGTAATGAAGACAATTGTGAAAAATCTGAGAAAAGCAGAAAACATAGCTCTCGAGAGTGTAGATAAAATAAATGAAATGGAGGGAAATGTTACACTTTTCCAACACTTCTCCATCATCACATTTATGACATTTGGTAGCAGCGAACGTACACGAACCTCGTCTACGAATCAACAGTGAACTACAAAATATCAAGATTGAAAACAAAAAAAAATACCTCTCACAACCAACAACTTACAACCAGCTCATGACAGTATTCTCTCCAACCAGCCCCCTCCGTCTCCACGATCATCACGCTGATGTAGAAGTGATCACACGACGTCTTGCCAGTAGTTTAACAAAGTACTGATACAATCTTGAAATTTCTACGACGAACCAACGAACTACAACTCTCTACAATCAACTACAAATAACAACTCTACGAGTCGTCTGTATAATCTACACGCACCTACAAGTAGCGGCAGTCTTCATCCCACCACTGCCACCAAATGTCATAAAAGACTTTGTATGTTACTTGTAGAGAAGTTTTATATATTAGACTTGTGGACGAGCGGTTGTTATACTTGAGTAGCTTTGTAAGTAGATATTCTTCTTTCCCATTTGTCATGTAGTGACAGGAGAGGTAAAGAATAGTATGGGACTATTTTTATTTGTCTTGGAAACATTAACAAGTCTCTCACTCACGAGTGAGTATGAGCAGAGTCCCTGTCTCCCTGTCTCTCTCTCTCTCTCTCTCTCTCTCTCTCTCTCTCTCAAGTTGCTAAGCCCTTCTCCCTGCGACCTGTCTGTTCTATGGCTAGCTTCCTTCTGAGCTCGCTTTCCTAAATTCTGGTGAAACAGGAGACGTATCACGTGTGTTCCCTGTGATTGGAAAGTTCTAGAAGCCTGTGTGTGAGTATGTGTGTATGTGTGTATGGTCAACAAGGCTTTGTTCACCGGGTGAATTGCTGACAACTAACTGACTGGCTACTTCGTAATCTGTCGTCAGCTTTTTCTCAGTGTAACTTGCAAGATCATTCCCCATTCCCAGGCTCGCATACAGCTGTCTATCTATCTATTTATCTATCTATTATGATTTGTAATTATAATATGGACTCATAACAATACCACCTCCTATATGAAAGTTACCATAAAGAGCAAGTTACGGAATAGTATTGTTCTTGTCTTAGAAGAATTATGTAAAGTAAAAGGCTTGTCAGTAGAAAACGCATTATGTCAGATGAACGACAAAGGGCAAAATCAGATATTCATAATTAATCACATGAATGGGGAAGTACGATTTAAAAAGGGGACTTATATAGTTAATATTGAAAAATGTCCCGCCCCTTTGATGGAAATAGTTGTAACTGGAGTGATAAGTGAGATAAAATCTACGGATAGAGAAACCATAAAAGAGAATTTAATTCACTCAGGTGAATTTGATGAAGAAAATTATTTGTTAACCCTGTTTGAAAAACACAGGGACAAGGTAGCATTACCCGGCGAACAATTAGGGTGTACTAACGTGATTAATCACAAGATTAATGTGCACCCAGAAACACCACCAATTTTCATACTGGCCTATCGAATCCCACAATCTCAGCATACACTCGCAAAGCAGTATGTCGATGAAATGTTAAAACTTGGAATTATTGAGCCATCAGTCTCCCCGTGGAATGCCCCATTATTCTTCGTGCCCAAACGAAGTGGAGAAATGCGTGCGGTAGTAGATTACCGTAAACTAAACAATCACACAATCCCAGACCGATTTCTTTTGCCATTGCTAAGCGACATCCTACAGAATATTGGACCAGAAAATAATGTATTTTCCACGATCGATTTGCTAAGTGGTTATTATCAAATTCCTGTAGATCAGGAGTCACGTAAATACACTGCCTTTTCCACAAATAGTGGACACTATCAGTATAGAAGGATGCCAATGGGACTGAGAACAGCCCCGGCCACATTCCAGTGTCTTATGAATTACGTATTGTCCGGGGGCTGGATTCACTAACATGGTCGTAATTTCAGGTGCCTGAACAAGATCTGGCACCTCAGATTACGCACTCCTGTGGCGCCGGAATTCTCACCAGAGTTTGGTATTCACTACATTTTTTTACGGCGCCGTACCCCGGTCATAAGTTGTACGTGCCTTAAATCGGCCGTCATCAGCTGATTTCTGCTCAGCCAATGACAGAGAATCTTACAAGTGAGGCTTTGTCATGATCAACCAATCACGGAGCGAACCCTCATATCAGCTGTTCGTCTACCTAATGTAAACACCAGTGCAGAGGGGAGAGCATGCACAACACACAAAACACAGTCCTCAACCCAACAAAAGGAAGTGACATCAGAAACCAACTCGACATAAGTTCTTTTAGCGAAATATATAGTGGAAATAAAAACTCCAAGTCCAACAGAACAAAGCGAAAAACCTCCTAACCTTTCAAGTGACGAACTCTCAGTGGTACCGGTATTTATTTCCTTTACCAGCCGTTTCTTTAGCGCGCAATCTTACCATACCCAGTGGATTTGTGCTATCATATAGTGTATGCCTGTATGTGTTTTATTGTGTGTAAATGAATATTACCGAATCTTGCTTAACATACCGAAAGGAGGATTTCGTTCCCAACTTCCCAACTGGGTGCTGGGTTAGGTTAGTTTAGGCTGGGTTGGGTTGGGTTAGGTTAGGTTAGGTTAGGGTAGATTAAATTATTAGGTACAGTTAAGCTAGGTTAGGTTAGGTTTAGTTAAACACTTAGAGTAGGCTGTTTCTTTCCACAATTACTAATATTTCTGATCATATTATCATTGTCATATTATGGTTATTATTCATTTGCACATCAAATGAGGCTTCAAAACACTCGGATGAACTACAAAAAATATATATATCAAATGAAAAAAAAAAAAAAACGGCAACCGACAATAAAGGAAATATTTACCTTCTTAATTTTGATTAATGAAATCTCCAAAACAAAAACCTTTTTTTTTTCCTCACTAGACACAAACATTACAAAGAAAGCAAAGATGCTAGCATGGGAAACTATTACCTATAGGGTGAATGGTGTTAGCAGAGTGAAAAGGGAGAGCAATGAAGTGAGGAAGAAATTTCGTGATTTCAGATCACAAGTTAAGGGGAAGGCAGCCAAGGCAATGAGGCAGGCAAAGAAAACTTTAGGCATTAAAAAAAAAAAAAAAATGCATTTTTCTGTTGTTAGTTACACAGTGCCTGTGAGGATGTAAGCTGTTTGTTCTAACTTACCATATCAAACAAACCTAACCCATTCATGAGGCGTTACTGGTAGAGGTAGGGTTTGATTATAACACTTTGGTTAACTTGATCATAAAAGTCTAAAACTATGAAGTTATTTCATTTTTTGGGGGGGAGGGAGAAAAGTTATGTTTTTGGCATCAATGACTACGAACCATTTGGTATTGTAAGCAATTACCTTAGAAAACTTCCTGTATCCCTAAGGATAAAATTCTATCTATCTATCTATTGCCAGACACCATAATCCCTTACGGGGTGGCCATTTGACTCTGAGTTATTTGTTTTACAGGGAGGGGCACTAACCCTCCACCAACCCACTTGACACGTAGGGAGCACGTGTGGTTTGGTTATATGGTTACCACCCAGCGTTGTAAATGGTTTCTTGGCTTACAGGACCCCATTTGGCTTGTTACTCAATGTAAAGCCACCTGTAACGGAAAGAAAAGCAATAAGTAGTGACAGGAAAGATGGGAGAAATAGGAAGAGAGGAGGGCAGGCACAGAAAAAGAATGATAAAGGCTAAGGGAGAAGTAGGCAGCACTACATCAAGTGAGTGGATGATGGTCGTCACCACCTACCACATAGGATAAAATTGATCCCATAAATCAGTAATAATTTTGCTTTGGTCTAATGTTGAGCATTTATATTGTTAAAGAAATCATTCCTTTTGATTTTCCTTGTTACCTTATCCAGTATATTGATGCATGAAATGGTTTGTATCGCATAGGCTTTGTTTAGGTATTGTTTGTTAGGTTTATACAACACCTTAATTACACTGCCATGTCTGAAATAAAGTTATTGTATTCATAAGTTTAATCACCTTAGTATATCAAACCGTCATTGTTAAGCACATCCATTATCAACCCATGAACTGCCAAAGTCCGATTTCATGTCGTGGAAACCTTTAGTACCGTTGCAAATGCTCATCAGGCACATGGAGAGGGTCTAATGGGTCTCTGAACCTTCTCTCTCAACGTAAATGTCGGTGAGCTAAATACATAGCCACAAGCTCCATCGCTGTTCAGTAAACATCAGCAGCTGACTGCCCAAGCGGCCCCAGTGGAGGCTTTCCCGGTGGCATGTTTATTTTTGACACATTCACATTACCTTGCAAAGAAATAAGTATTGCCAGAGTTCTTAGCAGCACTAAAAACGATTATGGAACATCTTTTATCTTTCTGTCTGTTCAATTTCTTCTTTTACGACGTTAATTAGAAGTGACGAGGGACGAAGGCTAACGATAGGCCGAGAGGTTGCATACTTGATAAACACACTGACTCCGGGTTGTGATGTAGATTAAGGTATGTCCCCCAAGCGCTTAACTTCCGGCGCCAGATCTTGGTGCAAGATGGCGGCGCCCATGCTTTGTGAATGACTGATTCTGTCTCAGCACCGTATCTTTAGGCACCGTTAGGAGATCTGGCGCCTTAAATGCTTAGTGAATCCAGCCCCGGAGTTTTAGGACAAGGAATATTTGTTTATCCTGACGATATTATCATCGCAACGAGATATCACAGTACATCTCCAGAAATTAGACCTACTCTTACAAAAGCTTTGTGATGCTGGTTTAGAAATTAAGCTTTCTAAATGCAAATTTTGCTTTAAGGAAATATAATTCTTAGGCCACACATTAAGTGCTAATGGTATTCACACCACCAGTGACAAAATACAGGCAATGAGAGACTTTCCTGAACCCACTACGAATGACGAAGTTAGACAATTTTTAGGTCTAGCTGGGTACTATAGGTTATTCATTCAACAATTCTCTCATATAGCCTTTCCTCTATTTCAGCTACTCAAAAGAGATGCTATGTTCCAATGGGGAGAAAAGGACAAGCATTTAACAAGTTAAAAAATAAACTAACAAATGCACCTTGTCTGGCATATATGGATTTCACAAAACCATTTATTATTTGTACAGATGCATCAGTTAAAGGATTAGGGGCTGTACTGATCCAAAAAGATAAAAGGGGAAAGAATCAACCAATTGCATTTGCCAGCAGACAAATAAAAGGTGCAGAGAAAAATTATTGCACTACAGACTTAGAGGCACTTGCAGTGGTTTTTACATTACAAAAGTTTCGAGATTTGGTATATGGTTACGAAATACACTTATTCACCGACCATAAATCGCTAGTGGGTATGCTTAAAGAAAAACTCACTGGGAGGAGAGCAAGATGGAAATGTTCAGTCGAAAACTACAATGTACATATTCATTATATACAAGGCAAAATGAATCTAGTAGCCGACGCATTATCTAGGAACCCGAACACAATTCAGGTCGCAGCATTAGATCTCAAAGGAGGCATCCCAAACCACGGTGAAATCGCGAAAGCACAAAAACTTGATCCAACATGGTCTAAAGTTATAAACAAGTTAGAAAGTGAAGATGACATACTATTACCCAAACTACATGTACCACCCGAACAGTTCACTATAATCAATAATGCCTTATATAGGATCAACCCAGGACAACCAAAATGCACTTGCACCTATGGGTAATTACCATGTACCACATCAATTTTCGATGTTTCTCACCAAAAGCAGAGATTTTAGCCCAAAAAAAATTTTCAAAAAATGGTCGGGACTGGGGGGTGTCAGAAGTGCAAAAGTGGTCAGGATGTGACGGGTTAAAATGGCACTGGCACTGGCCACGGCATTATGTCAGACCGTTTTAAAACGGCAGTGGCACGTGACGGTTTAATGCCTCCGTTCTATAAGATGGGAAATCTTGGATAATGATGTGCATGATTAATTTAGCTTTTTCTGTCTTCCATTTCACAAACTTCACGATTTCAGCCACTTTCTTTGTTATGAGTTTTTGAAACATAACCTCCCATCATAAAGTCCAGGGTCCTCAGAGGTTTGACAATATTCTCCAAATAAGCAGGTAATTCATATAAGAAGTCCAAACCAACTTCAGTACTCATGATATCTTTCACTAATGATGTTGAGGCCGTTGGAGCTATGAGGCATCCTTGCTGTACTGTATGTTGAGGGTCTAAGTGAGAATATCCTCTTTCTATGTAGAAGAGAATCCATGGTACAAGTCCCCTCATCATTACCTACCGAAAAAAAAATATATATATTAACTAATAAAGTCATGGTGTGGTCGAAGATAGTGATGATGTGCATTATATCTGGCTCATGGAAAACAATAGCTTTGCTCGTTGTTTCACATGTAGAAGGAGTTTAAATCGATACCTAGTTCATGTAAGTGCAGTATTGTGGCATTTGTATAACAGATGCACCTATTTTTGTGTGTTTGTTATGCGATCTTAATTTATATACTGTATGTGTGTATTGCTTTCCTCTAGTTTATTGTCACCGATATTGTTCAGTTTTTCGGTTGTCTCCTGGATTGCATAATTGCTGGCTAAATTCCTTGGGACCTTTTTTAAATGATCAACATGAATTTGTTTTTCTTCACCACTCGACAGTGGCTTAATTACTACTTTTTTGCAGTCTTCTTAATCACTTTGTATGGGCCTTCAAATATTGGTGATAATTTATTGTCTCTAGTGTGAATGATATCATAGACAGTGTCTCCTAAGCCGATAGGTGATTTTTTTGCCCTTTTATTGAATGACTGCGTCATTTCTTCCTTGCATATCGATATAATTGTTTCTTCACCCTTTTGTGTATATCCTGAAATTCGCGCAAATCGAGTTTAGGGTACTCATCATAATTATACATTGGTAAATTTTCCCCTTCTAGACTTTGGTAAGGTAGTTGTTTGTATGTCCCGCATATAATGAAATGTGGTGTGTCTCCTATATATTCATTAATTGCCACTGTTTCCGCTGTCTTATCCTTAATTGCGGCTAAAATCACATATCTTAAGAAGTGCTCTGTTGCCACAAAGAGATACTGATTATTATTGTATAATAAGGGTAACTTAAGTAACTCAACCGCGACAACGTCCCACTGTAGATTAGGTACGGGGTATTGTCCTTTAGGTGCATGTGTTAACGTGTAGCCTCTGTGTTTCACACATGACTTGCATCTGTCTATATGACTGTATATATTTTTTGGTAATGATGGTCAGCAGTATAATAGCCTGGCTTGTCTAACACCCTATCCTTGCCAGGATGTCATGCATGTGGACTATCGTGTATTATCCTTAACCCTTAGCCGCCGGGGCTCCCGGGAGCTGCGCACTCCTTCTTACGGGCAATTTCCGAGATTTGGGAAAAAATACCTTTACTTCAAACCCTTATATCTGACAAACTATAATAGCTAGAGAATTCAATGAAAGTTCACAAGACTCACAAACTCTTCCTCCTTCCAATGAAGATATCCCGAGGTCTCTAGGTGGTCCCGTCGATGAGTAAGGATGAGTTGAAGACGAGTGGTTTTTCACGTTTTGGCGCCCAGCTCTGACCGGGCACTGCTGGCAATGGCCTTGGCTTGGCCTGCTAGCGTTGGCAGCACTGATTGGAGTGGTGATTGTAACACTGCCCGTGCGCCCATGGAATGCGGAATATTCTACTCGTTTTTTCTACTCCTCCTTACTCACCACCATGAAAATGAGTCACCACCTGGTTCATGTGGCTCACCCAAGGATTTACTGCCCACACCACCATGCCACTATGTCTTGTAGTGTGTGGGAAAGGAAATATCTAGTAGTTTTTCTGTACTCACTTCTTCCGTAAATAATCATATTTCTCCTTTACTAAGACACTTAGAATTGCACTTTACATCACGATTACGGGTAATTGCACTTTGACAAGTGCTGTTGCTCTTTCACCCATGATCGTAGAGTATGAGGTAATTATTTGTACTGTAAATCAGACTGCTTTGTACTAATCAGGGTTATAGTTAAAATCATATAAATGTTTTACACAACTAACATTGTTTGTACGTCACATCACAGATACACTGATCCTCATATTTGGCACAATCCCCCTGAGTATTGAGTGAAATAATTTAAGTATAGCGAAGCAGGTATTGTTCATTGTGGCCTGCTCACAAGTGGTTTTCTTTCAGGTAACAGGTAGGCAAACTCAAGGTATATCCAATAATTTTCTAACCAATCTCCAATAAACAGTAAAAACTCTATTGCACTTACTATAAATCACTTACATGCACTTGCAGAACTTGTAAAAGTCTTATATCTTAGCACTTTCTATAATTCACTTATAATATCACACATTTCATTCATTTATGAAAATACACAAACTTCCGCACTGCTGGACACTATTTACACTTCCCCACACACCTACTTAATACTCCTACCACTCTCAAAGGGCCTGATTGTGGAGATTCTGTCCTTGAAGTAGTAGGCTGAGGTGTGGGAGAACGTTGTAGGAAGATACGTTGGCAAGCAGGCGGCGAGAGTGTGGGGGAAACGTCTCTGTGGCGTTTTTTTCTGCAGATGACCGCCAGGTCCGCGTCACTTTCCCGATGTCCTGGGTCATCTTGCGCCTCCTCATCGCCGATATCATCACTCTCGTAGACTCCATCTTCCTCCTGGAGAAGTCGGAGAGCCTTCTCTGACGGAGGGCAAGAAGGGGTTGGAGGGTGAGAGAGCTCGCTCTCCATGTCATAGCTTTTTTTCTCCTCAGAGGACATACTCTAGCTGAGTGTACGAGAGGAGACAGTATCGTCAAGGGCACGTCCTATAGCACTATCACTAAGCCCTTTACGTGGCACTAATGGCTGAATTTTCGCGGGAGTTGATGAGGCAATCGACCCTCCATGCAGAGACGGAATCGGACGATGTCAATGAAGATGACATGGCTCCTCTCGCTACCACTGCCAAGCACAAACTAAACCGTGCAACTGCCGGGTACCTGGGGGTCTTACCTACCCCGTAGGTATCACAGAAAATGGTCCTGCGCTCAAACAGTGGCGGGAAGGTGAGTGCAGTATATCAAGTCAGCCGGCGGCCCTCCGCACCCTGAATCCTGTCGTGAATACACATCAGCCGGCGGAGAGGGGTTAATACTTGACGTATTATTTTATTAGATACCACTAATTGTTTATTATTTCTTCTATGGTTTGGTTGTCCTGGTGTTTGGGAACGAAGTCTCGATGCCTGGGTTTGCTTGGTTTGTCTGTTTTCGGGCCGCGATCAATTTTGTTCTTTGGTACAAGTGTTCATGACTGCTACTGTGTCCACAATCCTCATTCTGGTTGTATTGGGTTGTGATCCACTCACCCCTACTTTGTTACAGTTCATCTCTACCTGGTTCATAAAATCTAACAAACACATTCCTGGGGTGTATGGAATTATTTAAGCAATCTTTAATACCCTATCAGGCAATTTACACAGGGCAGCTACATAACCAAGGTTGTCTACGACATGCATTGGTGACATCTTCCCATCATTTGTTACCCAATTTGAGTTCTCTAAAGTAGCTAAAAGTGTTCTCTTAATTGTTGATATATCTGTTGTTATTTCACTTAATACATGATTTATATGTTCTCTTATGAGATCCACAATCTTATGTAATTCTGGAATTATATCTGGAAGGAAATGTATGCCTCCAGAAAATTTCTTTGGGAGTTCTGTTTTATACTCCTCATATGTCTGAGCGCATAAGAATTTATTAGATCTGAGAAGGTCACTGGTTGAACATCTTTCCTAGTTAATCCATGAGGAAAAAATGGCTATTTTCTCATTTTCATCTGTTATAAGTCTCTTAACAAACAGTTGCTAGCATTGACTGAAAAAAGACATGACGTCAGTGCGATCCTTTTCTGTGCCTGAGAATTTTGGGAGATTTTTGTCCTCATGATAAACATAGACATGGGGAGGGGATGTGGAATTACCTCCGTTAGCCATGGTAGTTGTTTGTTCCGTTAAATTCACCTGGGGTCCCTTGTCGTTATGGTAAAGTTTAGTTGGGTAGTTATTTCATGACCTGTGAGCCCGCGTGAAAATATTTTCATAGGTGTATAAGACAGAGCTATAATCGTCACTATCTATATCTGAGAATGGTATCGAAGTATCATCATCATCATCATAGATCTGTGTAGTATTTGTCTCCTTATCTTTAGTTCGTGGAGAAATAAGTGTGTTTGTTACGTTTTTTTTTTATTCTACTAATTGGAAATCGGCATTAGGGGCTGCAGATGCTGTTTCATTTGGCAATAAATTCGGTGGTGATGAAAATATTCCCATCATATCACTAAGCACTAAAATAAAAACTGATTGTGCTAGGAAATGTTGTCATGAAACACGTATCTTATATATGTGTTAACTGTATACATAACTAAAATGAATATTAATAAATGGATGATATAAAGTATATATAAAATATTTATTACTGGTTGTAATGATAATGAGTGATGGACGTAATACAAATATGTGAAGAGGGTGTGTGTACCTAACGTATATATAGATGAAAAGGTGTTTGTAACGAAGTTTCATCTCTGGGACAAAATAAGTGAAAAGTATATTCACTCACGAAAATGGGAGAATGATGTCACTTTTTTTTTTTTTTTTTTTTGTTCCAGGGTCGTGGTGCAAGATCAGGGTTCATTGCCGAGACGGGTGTCCTCAGCAAACATTAGCACAACATCGACATTCCACACTGGTAGCCATGGTGAGCAACTGAGTAGCAATGAGTAATGTTGAGTAACGATGAGTAACTGTGAGTGGTGAGTGAAGGCTCTGGTATTTGCTGCCGCCATCACCCCTGCATCAGAGTTGTGATGGTGGTGGAGGTGGAGGGTAGGTTGGAGATAGGGGCGGGGTCAGGTGTTGGTTGTTGTAGTTCTGGGTTCTGTATCTCTCTTCTCTTCATTTGCTTGTTTTTCCTCACTCATTTCTCGTTCTTATTACTGTATACTCGATTGGGGTTACTTGATCATAGAATTGTAGATTTGTTGAGATGCTTGTGGTTTCTTCTACAGCTTTTACTTGTAGCACTCTCTTTGTATGGTCCAAAATTGTAGTTGATCTTGGTTGCGTCGCATCTGCCTGAAGGTTGCTTGTAGAATAGTAATATCTTGCTTTGTTGTTTCTTATCAGTCTTGGTAATGTAGACTTATAATCGTTGGTTCGTTGACTTGTTGGTTTCTAGGCTTTGGGGCTTGTAGAACTGTAGACGTGGTTCGTATGTTCGCGCTACCAAAATAATATATCAGTCTTGTAATTGGTTATATAGTAGTCGTAGTCGAGATGTAGTTAACAGTGAGTAGATACGTGAGGAAATAACCTCAGTTCACTTGTAGTCGATGATGGGAGAAGATAAAACATGAGTCTGGGGTTGATTGTAGTTTTATTGTCTTCAAAAGGAAAAAGCTCAAGATTTTATAATAAGTTTGTCTCACAAGAGTCTTGAGGTGAGAGCGGTTTTATGCCTGCTGATTTCTCTCCCAGCTCTCTCGCTAGACCTCCCTTCTCTCTCTCTCTCTCCACTCCAGTCTCCTAATTCCTTCTGACTTCTCTTCCTCTTACTTTCCGTATAAAAGAACTACCATCACATGGGCTATACTACCGTAGAAAGTTCTAGAAGCCTGTGTGTGTGTGTGTGTGTGTGTGTGTGTGTGTGTGTGTGTGTGTGTGTGTGTGTGTTGTCACTAGGCGCTGTTTGTGGTCTATTGTGTTGTGTGAGACAATCCGGAGAGGTGCGAACGTCATTTCCTTTTGGCCCCTAGGTTTAACATTGACCTAACCTCTAGACTATATATGTATGTTACTGGCTAGTATGTATTATGATATTTTAGAGTCTTGACAGTACATCGAGGAGACAGTGGTTGGTGATGCTGTTCTTTCCAGTCCTTCTAGTTACTATGCCTTTTATTTTGATCCTGTGCCAGGCCAAGGTCGTCATGGAGGTGCTGTTATCTTCCTCTGCAAGGATTTTCCATTCACACCTCTGGATATTTCCACACCCCCTCAGGCTGTTGCTGTCCTGGTGTTTTTACACAATTTGTAGTCTTTATCTTTGTCCAGTGCTACAGTTAAAAAGCACATTTGTGGGGCCTTGTTCTTGGCCTTTCTTCTCCTTTTCGGTTACTAGGAAATATGAATGGTCATCATCCACTGTAGGGTGACACTGAGGCCAACCCTTGGGGTATTATGATGGCTCACTCAGTGCAAGAGGAGAAGTTGGCTGTTTTAAACTCCAAAGACATGACTTATTTCTATTGCCAGGTTGGAACTTTTACTGCTATTGATTTGTCCTCTTGCACACGTGATACTATTTTAGATTTTAACTGGATGTGTTGCCAAACCTGTACGGCAGCAACAATTTGCTATTACTTTTAACTACTGCTGAGGATGGACCTCAGCCTTAATAATCCTGGCTGGCATTAGGATAAAGCTGACTAACCACTTCTCATGGAATTAAGTTTCAAGGCCCTTTCTGTCAATGAGAGTGGCTGTCTCACTGAGGTGGCGTGTTATTTCACTTACGTGTTGCACTTGGCAGCCCTATTATCTATTCCAAGAACGAGGAGTCAATCTCCAAAACATCCGGTTCCTTGGTGGAACTCTGATTGCAGTTGCGCAGTGAAAGCCAAACGAGACGCCGTCTCTTGACTCCGTCCTCACCGTGGGGATTCTCAGTATTTGGTGACGTATCAGAGGCCACAAGCTTACATGAGGCGGATTTTGAAGGAGGCCAGGCGTTCTTCTGGGAACAGTTATGTTTCCTCCATCAATTCGATGACTTCCCTCATTCAAATGTGGAACCGGGTAAGGAGATTTCAGAAAAATTTACTGTTCTCTCCCCTCCTGTTTCATTTCCAGCAGGTGGACTGTGGCTGATCCTTTTGCTGTTGCAGAGTTGTTTGTTAATCATATTGCCAGTGTGTCACAGAAGGATGCAGATATGCCTTTGGCTTGCCACCTTCAGTGCCTAAAGTCCCATGGTCTCAGTTACGCCTCTCCTGGGGGAGGGTCTTATAATGTTCCCTACTGAACTCCAGGACGCTCTGTCGCAGTGCCATGATTCCTCTCCTGGGCGCGATGATATTCATCATGCCTTTTTACCTCGCCTGTCTGATGAGTCCCTTTCGTTTTTGCTTTCATTATTTAATAATATCTGGTGTTCTGGTGAGTTTCTGGCTTGTTGGGGTGTTGCTGCAGTTATCCCCATCCTCAAAGCAGGTAAGAACCACGTACAGGTGAAGAATGATTGGCCTACTTATCTGACTTCTTGTGTATGTAGAGTTCTGGAAAAGATGGCCAGTGTTAGTTTTGTGTGGTTTTTGGAAAGAGGTGACTTATCCCATGTCTAGTATGGTTTTGGAAAAATGCGATCTACCTCTAATGCACTACTGTCCTTGGAATCTTCTCTCTGTGAGGCTTTCTCCACTAACCAACACCAGGTCATTGTCTTATTCGATCTGGAGAAGACATATGACACTTTCTGGCGTCATGGCATTTAACTTTCTCTTCATGAGATTGGTCTTCTTGGGCACTTCCGCAGTGGCGTACCGAGGGTGGGGGGGAAGGCCATGCGGCCATGTCCCCCCCCTTTTGCAAAATATATATATATATATATATATACATGTGTGTTTGAATTATAGTAGTATAAGGTTATCAGAGAGACTGAATCATAAGTCAGTGGCACAGAGTACTTAAAAATGCCTAGAATATGTTATATTTATGTCATATACCATTCTATATGGCCTCAAAATTATCATAAAATTGGCCAAAAGGGAAAATTTTCTCGGGGGGAGGTCTGTAAGCCACCCCCGAACCCCCCAGCTGTACGGGCTCGCTGCACTCGCCAAAGTCATGGGCTGCACAGTTAAAAAGATAAAAAAAAAAAAAAGGCCCCCCCTTTTCAACTTTCTGAGTATGCCACTGCACTTCCCAATTTCTATTCAGCAGTTTTTATCTAACCTTTTTTTAAGGATCTGAGTGGGAGGATTGCTTTCTAATGCTCATGCAATAGAAGATGGAGTACCACAGGGGAGTATCCTTAGTGTTACTGTTTTTGCTCTGGTCATCAACAGTGTAATCAATGAACTTCCTGATGGTGTACGAGGCTCACTATATGTCGATGACCTCTCATTTTCCTTCAACACATCTAGAATGTTTCTGATAGAGAGGAAGTTGCAACTGGCTCTCAATAGAATTTCTGACTGGGCAGAGTTTCGCCACTTCCGTTTTTCTTTAACCCCTTAACCGCGGGGCGTCACTTTCGTGACGCTTGGGAGCAAGGGATCATACCGCGGGGGGTCGCTTTTGTGATTCTGTGTTATTTTGAATTCACCCGGGCTTCCAAGCGGGGGCTTGTATCATCTATCAGTACTGCCAATGTCCAACACTAGTCAGCACTCCTAATCTCATCTGTACTCCCATCCATTGTTGACAATTTAGCCATTTCTCCCCGTTCTTGACTCCCCTCCCTACCCCCCCTCCATTACCCTATCCTCTCGCCTGCCCGGCCGTGCTACGCTAAGTAAATCTTCCCTGGAATTTTTCACTGATTTCATCCATTGAAATAAGCCCTATGTCCTATTCTTATACCAAATAATATATACAAGAAAGAAATAAGGTAAGTGAGAGTGCCATACACCTGGAATTGGCTAATCATCACCTGACAACACCTCACGTGCACTCCTTCGCTAATTTTCGCTGTTTTTTTCCCCTTGAAATATGCCGTATAATCTATTTTCGTAATAAATATACATGTAAGGAGGGAAGGGAGAAGCCTAAGTGATATTTACATTCACCTGGAACTACCTAATTTATAATGTATTGTCTAGATTTCCTGCAAATCATATCAGTGCTAGACAAAGCTGTTTCAAGATATAACATTGGTAGCTCTGAATATATATCTCCTAAGTAGGCCTCTAATCTATTTTCGTAATAAATATACATGTAAGGAGGCAGGGAGAAGCCTAAGTGATATTTACATTCACCTGGAACTACCAAATTTATAATGTATTGTCTAGATTTCCTGCCAATCATATCAGTGCTAGACTTAGCTGTTTCAAGAACCAATATTGGTAACTCTGAATAACCCCTAAAGCAGGCCTCCACGCTGGCCCTCCGTTATCAGTTTACTCTCATCTTCCGAAGCGAGAGTACGTATGTTTCTTCTTGCTGACTTCAAGGCCTTTTTTCACCCCCATGCAAAAGGCCCTGTGACCTTTACCCCCTACTAAACCTCGTGTGGAAAGAGGTAAAGGGCTGACAATTGATAAAAGAGTGACTACGATCTTTCTATTGAGTAAAACAGTGCTAGTGGAATTGTAAATAATGTGTAAATAATGTGTAAACAGCAAGTGAAAGTAATGAATGTAAATATACGTGAACAATGGAAAATAGTTTTATAAGTTATTTCAAGTGACAGTGCACAACACAGTGTAAATAAAATAGAAATGTAAATAACGTAAATAAAATAGAGAACGTAAATAGAAATGTAAATGAGTAGTATTATAAGAATACGAGTATATACCCTAGAAGTAATGAAAGTGAAAGTTTCACTCTAGCATGTCTGAATGCTATGAGTTATGAGAGTGAAGATGAAAGTGACATTCACTCTCAATGCCAGTATACAGGACGAGAAAGTGAATGCTAAGTAATTACTGAAAGAAATTGAATCCCTACAGTGACAATAAACTAATACTACTGAAGGAAACTTATGGATAAAGACTGTAGATATATGTAAGTGTTATATAGTAATAGAAATATAAAGTGTGAGGGGTTTTATGAATAATAAATGACAGAGTAACAAAAGCGAACTAGTGCCAGTGCGACGATCAGACGCGCTCGTAATTTCCATTGCTTTCAGTGTTTTTTTTTTTTAGTATGGATCCCAAACTACTTGAAAATTGTAGAATAGTGTTTATAGTGTTTGTATCTGGCTGTGGTAATCATATTACGGGTTGTAGGGAAGTGTAAAGTGGAGACTTCGTTACCCTACTTCAGAGGTCTCCACAAGTCCTACGGTAACCGACGAAGGCTCAACAATCATTCCAGGAGAAAGCTGAAGGTATGTGCCATAAGCATATGTAATTTTATTATTCTAGGACTAATAACTGATTTTTGGCAAATATTTTTTGAGAGTCTGTAGGAGCCCAAATAACCCCGCGGCACACGCAAGTCATTGGTAAACAAGCCCGCGGTGTAGGGGTTAACAAAGACAATGGCTTTGCATTTTTGTCATCTGGGGGGGCTCACCCAGACCCTGACTTGTATCTCAGTGGGTGGAGAATGTCCTTTAAGGAGGAGAAGCAGTTTCTTGGTCTTCTATTTGATAGTGGCTAACCTGGGTTCTTCATGTTCGTTTTGTTAAGGCGGCATGTCTTAAAACTTTGAGTCTTTTGAGGGTTTAGGCTCATACCTCTTGGGGTGCTGACCGTCAGACCCTCCTCCTCTTGTATAGGTCTCTTATTCTTCCTAAACATGGTTATGGGTGTGAGGTCTACTCCTCTGCATCACATGCCTGTCTTAAGTTGTTAAATTCTGTGCATCATGCTGGTGTAAGTTTGGCAACTGGGGCATTCAGGTCATCCCCAATTTCAAGTTTGTTGGTGGATGCTGGTGTACTTCCCTTGGATTTGCAGTGCCAGTCATTGATGATGAGCTGTTGGTGTCGTCTTCACCACATTCTGGACTCAATTTCTTGTGCCATCATCTCCCAGGATTCCCGATCTTCTGTTTATGACACCCGCCCTAATTTCTCATAGCACTTTGGTTACAGGGTTCGTT
The DNA here is from genome assembly GCF_032717465.1 of Coenobita brevimanus. NCBI lineage: Eukaryota > Metazoa > Arthropoda > Malacostraca > Decapoda > Coenobitidae > Coenobita > Coenobita brevimanus. The sequence goes on from NC_137001.1 coordinate 11,753,497, forward strand.
CTGTTACGTTAGCCCTCTCTGTTCCGAGACTGGCAGTTTATCCACACTAGATCCCAAGGGTGGGTTTTTGGCTACTCCCTCGTGTAACATTATGTAGGCCCGTTGTTGGTAAAAAGGGCTCACTTCCCTCTCAGGTGTCCCTCTCTTTTTAGAATGTGCCTCCACTCATGAGGGTTCAGTCCCCATCTATACTGACGGATCTAAGACTGATACTGGAGTAGGCTCTGGTGTTGTCTTCGCTTCCTTTAGTAGAGGGGGTAGCCTTCCTGGTATTACTTCCGTGTATTCAGTGGAACGTCATTTTTACCCTCCTCCAATCTGTTTTTGACCCCCGTAGTGCTCTCTCTGCAATGGAGTTTTTTAATGCATCCCATCCATTGTTTGTTTTAGTTTTATAGTGGCTTTTCCTTCTTGGCCATCGTGGCCGCCATGTGGACTTCTGTTGGTTCCTGCCCATGTTGGTGTGATGGGCAATGAAAGAGCAGATACATTAGCTAAAACTTCATCTTCTCAACAGCCCCCAACCAATTACCTGCTTCCTGCTTGTGATGTAACACCTTATTTGTTATATGCGATTCGTACATCTTGGCAGAAACACTAGGATGGTGTTACTCACAATAAGCTCGAAGAAATCTTTCAGAGTGGTTGTGCCAAGGTTTCTCCCCTTCATGCCTTGCTGATTGGAGGTGGCTCTTGCCAGGCTTCGCATTGGTCACTCTCGGCTTACACATGGGTTTGTGATCAGTGGTGGGACTCGACTGTACTGTAATGATTGCCTTGTCCCCCTTGCTGTCCGCCTCTTGCTGGTCGAGTGTCCAGGTCTGGGGAACCTATGGCAGAGATTCCTCCATAGACATAAGGGGGCAGGTGGTGCCTACTGTCTGTCTGCTTGGTGGAACCTCTGGCGTTGTTATTGATGTTTTTAATTATTTTCTTCTGGAGGCAGGCCTCCTTCCACTTTTTAAGTAATCGTTTTTTATACTTTTGTTAATTTCAATATATTATTGCTACTAACTGGTATTAACTTTAATTTGAATGTGCACTTTTTATTTGCGACGTCTTTTACATCGTTGTCCAGCGGCATATGACCCTGAGAGTTGGGCCACCAGATTTTAATTATATCCAATCAGTCAATTGCGTTTGACCTTTCAAGGTCACTTAATGGCAAATGTCATGCTGCCAAATGAAAGCCCATATGAGACTTCCGATATCATGGTAAGAGTAAATATCTCTATCTCGAAGGAGTTTCGAGTAACAGCCTGTGAGTATGCGTGACCATGAGTTTGGCCTTTCAAGGTCGCTTAAGGTCAAAGGTCAAGGTACCAGTTAAAAACCCATGTGGGATATCCTATATGTTGACAGTAGTAAATATCTCAAGCTTCAACCAGTTTTGTGTTAGAGCCCCAAGAATATCCGTGACCTTAAGTTGGACCTTATAAGGTCATTCACAGCCAAAGGTCTTGTTGCAAAATGAAAGCCCATATTGCGAGTTCCTGTATGTTCCTTATAGTAATTATCTCAATCTTCAACCGTTTTCATTATAACCCACAGAAAATCCGTTACCTTGAGTTTGATCTTTCAGAGTCACTTAATTGCCTCCAAAATTTAATCACTTTCTTTTGGGACCAATTCTCACAATTCCCGCAAATCTAATGTACATTCATTGAGCCGTTTTTCCGTAATGGTAATAACAAGCAAAGATACAAACAAACAATGAAACTCAACCATAAGCAATACCTTGCGGATTCCGTCTGGGTGGGGTAAAAATAAACAACTCGAGTAAGTCAGACTGAAATACTTCTGTACCATTCTATCAATAATATGTTGCATGGTCTAGTGAACAGGTGTGCAGTATTTACGTTGATATTTTTTTCTTTTACAGTGAGTGCATATATTTATATTCGCCGAGTCGATAGAGAGATGGTCTAATGTTGCAGTGGAAGCAGTACAATACTTCCTGACTGGATTTGAATTTCACTAAGTAGACTTTACCGAACTACTTTTAGACACACGAACTTCCCCACTGATGTGGATCACCTTGATGTGGTGGTGGGCCTCTAAGCGTGGCTGGGACTACCAACTACTCTGGAGGCGTGCCTACCTTCATAGGGTTCGGCAGTTGTTGATGTTGTGGACCAAGCACCCCCTCTGGTTCACTGGTAGAGGAGGCCTGCTGGTGATGTTCCTCATCATTGCCCATCTTCCATCTCGGCCGGGTTTTTGCATCCTCACGTGTTTGCCATGTGTGGGGGGTTCTGTATGTCTGGGAAATGGGAGTGCTGGGCGTTGAGCGATGTTGCATGATGCACCCTGCAGCTAGACACACACCTCTCTGGTCCACTGTTCTAGCCAGAAAAGTGGTCTGATTGGGCTCGACAAGGTCAGTTGGCAGGTCATTTGTTAGCTAAGGTCAAATAAGGCACTGGGGAACCCGGTGGCTCCTAACATCCTGCAGTCAGCCTTGTCTAGTTCCACCGGTGGTTACCATTGTATGCTCTCACTACCTTTGGGGTTGCCAGTGGTGCTATTTCTGGCTTATTACTTCCCCTTGTTGGGCATCGTGGTGGGTGGAGAGGTAGGAGAAGTTTTATTTGCTGTTGATGGCTTCTTCAAATAATAATATTGTTGATGACACTGCATCTGACCATGGACAATCTTCGGATGTTTCATTCCTTATTGCTTCACTGGACCATCTCAAGCCCCTGGGGGCTGTCCTTCTTTGCTCCTGCATCCAACTGGGACTGGCAGGTCACATCAGGTTATTGCAGCTGTGGGGTTAGGCCCAGATGAAACGGTCCTGCATATTTGAAATATCTAGTGCTGAAATCCTCTGTGGTAGGTCAGTGCAAAATACAGTTTTGGTATTTTTAATTCACACCATGCCATATATTATGCTTGTGGCATAGATCCTAAAATATCTTCTCAGGGGGATGCAAGCAGCCTTGTTGAGGTGTTCTTCCCAAATGAGAGCTCCCGAGTACTGGCTCTGCCCACTGTTTCTGGTGCTGATGTTACCTGCGTTCCTCATGCAACCTTTAACCAATATAAGGAAGTAACTTTTTACTACAACCTACTCCAATACTTAGAGGCACGGTGTTGGAAAAAATGGAGTCATCTGGTGTGGTGAATGTTGAACTCCTACTGAAGAAAATAAATGGGGTCCTCAACCCAGGTCCGACTTTGTTCCTGACATTTGACAAGTAAACCTTGCCTGCTTCTGTGAAACTCACTTGGTACTTCCAGTGAAGCCATAATTTCCCTTGCCAAAGCGATGTTTCCATTGTCAGGGTTATGGACATGTTAGCCACTTTTGCAGCCGTGCACCGACTGGCCTTCCTGGTGCATGTGTATCCTGTAGCGAACCAAGCCATACTAATAATTGTCCAGGACCCCTTAATAACTATCACTGTGGGAGTCCTCATGCCGTATCTTCTGGAAACTGTCCTCAGTACTGCCTCTAGTAGATTTTGTCCATTCGTACACGTAAGAGGGTTTTGTTTCCCGAAGGAAAAAGGAGAGCCCAGACATGCTTCTTCTAGTCTGGGGTAACTTATACTGCTGTCCCTTCTTGAATGCATGTGCACTGCCCTGTGTCTCAGAAGCTGACTCAACCCATTCTGTTGCCCACTTTTCCATCTGGCGTTATGCTGGATGCAGTCCCAGAGATTAGTACTGCATGTAGGACTGGTGTTCGCCAATCCTCTGTTCTGGCTATTTCTGCCTTCACTTCCATGGTTGAAGGTTTGCTCACTTCAGTGGTGATGGCGGCTGTCCACATTGACGTGCCTCCTTGTCCGGGATTGTCTATCATGCCCGAAGTTCCACCTGACCCAGGAAAACATCACTGTGTATCATCAGAGTTTTCAGAGCTTGAAGACCATCCACCTTAGGTCTCTGTTGTGGAACATTGTGTCGACCGATCTGCTGTTCCCTCTGCCCTGGAGCCTGCGGACCTAGCCAGGCAGAGGCTAAAGTTGATGGTTAAACTATAGTCTGGTCCCCACCAGGGGATGATTAGCACAGACCGTTGGTGCATCAGTTCTACCACATATCATATCCTCACCAAGTTATGATCCTGTGGACTCAGATTCTACTTCTGGGGCATCTGGTGGTGGCACTGGCCGTTCTTCATCACCCAGGGTGGCCTCCAAGCCACCTTCCAAGCAAACTGATGTTGCAACTCATAGGAGGGGTGTTATAAACTTTCTTCTTCCTCGTCCTCACGTTTGCCTTCGGATATTCAATATAGGGTGTAGGTTTCTGGTGCTGGGCAGTCTCCTCCTAACGGTCTTCCTAAGCATGAATCCAAACCCACTTGCTTGTCAGGAGTTGTACAGTTGAGGACCTTAACCTGACTGACCCAACACTATGGATTTTACCACTGAGTGGATTTGTTAGGGTTCTAGTGCCACCAGCGACCAACTGTGTCATCTTCGTGCACAGTTTTCTCCTATATGCATGTGTATCCAGGAGTCCATGGTTGGTGATACTGTTCCTTACGGTCCTTCTGTCTACTATGCCTTCTATTTTGATCATGTACTAGGCCAGGGTCGTTATGGAGATGCTGCTATCTTCCTTCACCAGGATTTTCCATTCCCTCATCTGGACATTTCCACTCTCCTCCAGGCTGTTCCTGTCGAGGTGTTTTCGTGTTACAGTCTCACTTGCGTAACAGTTGCATTTACACAGTGTAACTACAACTGCATTAACACGGTGTAACTGCAATAATTATACAACATTCGTACAACTATGTTACATTTATAATATTATTTATTTCAATTAGCTTACAAGTTGATTGTAATGTGTATATAATATGCATTAATGTGTGATGGCAATATTTACTGTCGTTGGTACGACAGGTTTGCGTGTCCGAGGGATATGTAGGAATTATATAGGCACTAGTATACAGATCATATCATAATGTGCAGGTTGTAGTGTTTGCTGGTGACATACACAACATCTCACTAGAAATGTCAATCCACATAATGTATATCCACAATCTTGTTGTCCCAGATCATCATGAATGTCTTAGCATATGCTGTATCTCAAACAACCTCTTTGTAGTCCAGACGACCCAAAATTTCGTGACATATTCAAACACGGGGTAATCAGCTCTAGTCAGTTAGTGCACCTGAATGGAAATCAACCAGACACTACATTGCACACAATCATCTTCGAGCTGTATATAATGTCGTTGAGATTACCCCTTCAGGTCAGAAAGGGTTAGACAGAGCCCAGTAATATGATCCAGGGCAGAAGGCAGGAGATGGTGTCAGCTAGCAGATTTTGCCGTCATGCTACGTTATGGTGTCAGTCACACTTCGATGTAACTGTGAACAATAAACTCCATTCCCGAAGAGTGCTGTGTTACTCATCTCGTTTATGATACAGAAAGGGGGAAGGTGAGAAAGAGAGCCCTATCTATTCACTCTAGTTGACGATACAACATTTTAATAAGCAGCAGCAAGTTCGAGCCATACGACGCCTCACCACTTTATACTGGCGGTGTTTCAACGATCTACAACCAACCTCCCTATCTCTCTACGTCTATATACCTGCGGTGACGCTCATCGATATTGGCAACAGCTGTGAACAATGATAAACTACGATAAACTACGTTCATCGATATTAGATCATTGGTATACAGTTTGTAGTCTTCATATTCCTCCTAGTGCTAGGGTCGAAAGGGCAGATCTGGAGGACCGAGTTCATGGCCTTTCTTCTCCATTTCTGTTACTAGGAGGTGTGAATGGTCATCATCCACTATGGCAAGTCCTCGGGGTGATATGCTGGATTCCTTAATGGAAGAGGAGGAGTTGGTTGTTACAAACTACAATAACTTATTTCCATATCTTGACTGGAAATTTTACAGCAATTGATTTGTGTTTGTGCTCAGCTGATGTTATTTTATATTGGAACTGGGGTGTACCGCCAAATGTGTTTGGCAGTGACAAAATCCCATTACTTTTAACCTGCCCCGTACCGACTAATTTATTACAGAACCCACCCCCAAAATCTGACAAATTTTCAAATTGCTTTTCATTTGCTCAAACCTCCACTTCTTATGAGAAACATCGAAAATTCATAGAGAAATCACTCTCCTGAGGTTTAAAATGCCACTACAGGTAACAATACCCTTATCTAGCTATGATTTCAATGGGGTCTGGCTCCACAGAAAAAGTGTCCTATGACGGGGATAACTATTCCAAACTACTCATAATAGGTATTTATTTATTTTTTATTTGGTACGAATTTATTAGTAGTACAGGAATATATTGGTTTTCACAGTAATATAGGCGATATAAGCATTATTTCACTCACCAAACAAATCAACATACCGCACCTTTTTTGGCGACATTACCTGATCATCATTTCTGACCGTTTCTTCCTCTAATGCTATGTAAACTTTGTTCTCCACATTGTCATCGATTGGTGAATCACTCTGGCCTTGAATTTCGTACCGTGGTGCAACATGTCTTTACTGGCCAGGTCACTGGTAACAGGTGAGTTGCCGAGACAAGTGGCGTGCGGGGGAGGGGAGGTCACGCGGGGTAAGGCATTTCCCCGCCTGGCATCGGGTACAGGAAGGTGTCCCGCATTTACGTACCAAAAATCACGTGCAAAATATGAAAAATGTGCAAACGACGGACCTTACAATAGCAAAACATTCATCATACGTTGTGGGGACTGAGCATGAAAAAAAGTTGCAACATGCATCGTACAATGTGGGTACGGGAGGGGTTAACTGCTACTGAAGAGGGACCTCATCTTCTCTCTCTCGCTGTTGTCTGGATAAGGCTGCCTGGGCACTTTTCATGGAAGTAAGTTCAATTCCCCCTTCTGTCAATGAGTTTGGCTGTCTTACTGAGGCAGTGTCATACTTCATTGACATGTTGCACTCAGCGGCCCTGTTATCTATTCCAAGATGGGGGATCAGTTTCCTAAATGCCTGGTTCCCTGGTGGAACCCTGAGCACAGTTCCACAGTCACAGCCAAACTAGTTGCCTTGTCATGACTTCATCGCCACTGTAGTTATCATCAGTGTTTGGTGGCGTATTGCAGGCTGCCAGTTCATATGAGGGGGGTTTTAAAGGAGGCCAGGTGTTCATCCTGGAAGGGTTATGTTTCCTCCATCAATCTGATGATTTCCCTCACTCACGTGTGGAACCGGGTAAGGAAAGTTTCAGGAAAATTTGCTATTCCCTCTCCTCAAGCTTTATCCGAAGCAGGTAAAACTATGGCTGATCCTTTCGCTGTTGCAGAGTTGCTTGTTGATCATTTTGCCAGTGTGTCACAGAAGGTTACAGATTCGCCTTAGGCTAGCCACCATCGGCGCATAGTCTCGTGGTCTCAGTTTTGCCTCTTCTGGGGGAGTCTTATATTGTCCCAGTTTCCTTTTCTGAACTCCAGGCTGCGCTATAGCAATGTCATGATTCCTCTCCTAGCTGAGATGATATTCCTTATGCCTTATTATGTCACTAGTCTAATGAGTCCCTTTCGTTTTTGCTGTCATTGTTTAATTGAATCTGGTGTACTGGTGAGTTTTTGCCTAGTTGGAGTGTTGCTGAAGCTATCCCTATCCCGAAGCCAGGTTTGGACCACCTACAGGCGACGAATTATTGGCCCATTTCTCTGACTTCCTGTATGTATAACGTCTTGGAAAGATGGTCAATATTAGGTTTCTGTGGTTTTTAGAGAGAAATGACATATTATACCCTGTCCAGTATGGTCTTTGTAAAATGCTATCTACCTCTGAAGCCCTACTGTCCTTGGAATATTCTGTTTGTGAGGCTTTATCCACTAACCAACACCAGGCCACGGTCTTCTTCGGTCTGGAGAAGGCAAACGACACTGCCTGGCATCATGGCATTTTACCTTCTCTTCATGAGTTCAGTCTTTGTGGGCACTTGCCCATTTTTGTTTGGCAGTGACTCTATAACCCTTTTTTGTGGGTCTGAGCGGGAAGGTTGTGTTTAATGACAGTGTGATCAGTGTACATCCTGATGATGTACGTGGCCTACTATATGTAGATGACCTGTCACTTTCCATCACTGCAAGTAGAATGTCTTTGATGGAGAGGAAACTCCAACTGGCTTTTAGAATTACTGTGTGTTTCGAGTCCCCTGGTTTCCAATATCCATAATGACAGTGGCTATGCATTTTTATCATCTTCGTGGGATTCACCCAGACCCCTCTATGGTCAGAGAATATCCTGTATGGAAGAGACTCGATTACTATGTCTTCTACGAATATTTAGTAGATGAGTAACTTAGGTTCCTTATACTCATCTGATATGCGTTCTGTTAAGGCAGCTTGTACTAAAGTTGTGAGTCCTGAGGGTTTTGGCTCATATTTATTGAGATGCTCACCGTCAGACCCTCCTTCCCTTGCATAGGTTCTTTATCCTTCCTAAACTTGAATATGGCTGTGAGATCTACTCCTTTGCAACAGATACCTGTCTCCGGTTCTTAGATTCATTGGATTGTGCTTGTGTACCTCTGGCAAATGGGATATTCAGGTAATCCTCAATTTGGAATTTGTTCTTGGATGGTGATGCCTTCCCTTTGGATTTACTTCGCCAGTCATTGAAGATGAGATGTTGGTTCTGTCTTCACCACCCATCAGAATCTGTTTCTTGTGCCATGGTCTCCCAGGATTCCAAATCTCCTGTTTATGACACTTGTCCTGGCTTCCTGAAGCCCTTTGGTTATAGGTTCCAGTTTGTTATGTTAGCCCTGTTTCTTTTAAGGCTGGCAGTTTCTCCACATTTAATTTAGATCTTCAGGGTGGATTTTTGGTTACTCCCTCGTGTGACATTTTGTAGGTCTGTTGTTGGTAAAAATAGGTCACTGTCCTCTCAGGTCTCCCTCTCTCCCCTTTCTTAGAACACGCTTTAACTCAGGATGGCTATGTCATATTTCATACTGACGGATCTAAAACTGATACTGGAGTAGGCTTTAGTGTCGTCTTCCATTCTTTCATGCAGGATGGTAACTTTGCTGGTACTGCTTCAGTATAAACGGCTGACTGACTGTGATTTCATATGCTTTCCAAATCATTTTTACCTTCCTCCAATCTGTTGTGATTTTTTAGTGTCCCCCGCCTTGCTGTTTCTGCACTGGAGTCTTTTAAATTAACCTTAACCACTGTTTTTATCAATTCTGCAGTAGACTTTTCTTCCTTTCCATAGTGGCCGTTGTATAGATTTCTGTTGGGTTCCCACACATGTTGGAGTGGAGAACAATGAGAGGGTGGATACATTAGATAAAACCGTATCTTCTCGACGGCCAGTATGACATCTTCCTTGAAGTACGCGATTCTTACTTGTTGGCAGAGACAGTGGGATGCCGTTGCTCATAATAAATTAGAAGAAAATTTTCAGAGAGTCGTTGTGCCGAAGGGTCTCCATTCCATGCCTCAGTGATTGTTGGAGGCTGCTGCCCAGCTTCATATTGGGCACTCATAGCTTATTCATGGGTTCCTGGTGTGTGATGGGACTTAACCGCATTGTGATGAATGCCTTTTTCCCCTTACTGTCTGCCACTTGCTGGTCGAGTGTCCAAGTCTGGCAGACCTACGTCAGAGAGTCCTCCATAGGCATAATAGAGCAGATGGTGTCTGCTGCCTGTCCTTGATGCTTGGAGGAGACTATGGCGAATTTATGGATGTTTTTAGTTTTCTTCAGGATGTGGGCTTCCTACCTCTTCTATAGGTAAATGATATATAGTAAACCATTCTGTTGTCATTTTATTTTTTTCTTAACAAAAAAAAATCTGACTTTGTTTTGAGTGTGCAAAAAAAGAATTTTGACGCCTTGTTGTCCGGTGGCACATGACCCTGGCAGTTGTGCTGGCAGTTTTTTACTATATTTAAATAATCAATCAACTCACCAACATATTAAAAAAACACCAGTACCAACACACCAGTCCAATATGAGACAGACCTAGCATGTATTGAATATCAGTGTTGGATATTGGCACTGAAATGGTGAAGTGGATGTGCATGATTCGTGGGAGGACCACTAGGCCTCAGGGAACGGGCTGTTATGCCTACGCCCAGACTCGTGCAGATAGAAACATATATATATATATATATATATATATATATATATATATATATATATATATATATATATATATATATATATATATATATATATATATATATACATACATACTTATTTACTTAGTGATGAGACAGTAGTAGATGGAGTGGTACGGTATATGAGAGAAGGTTGTGTGTGAGGAGGAGGAGGACAGGATGACATGGAGGCAATTCATTTCTTACCAACCCTTTCTGGTATTACAGTGTTTTGACATAGATGGACAGACCTATAGAATTCATGGTATGGGGTAGGGGAGTTCCAAGAAGACTCCCCCAGTATTTCTGCTTGTCATATGAGGCGACTAAAAGGGTGGTGTTGGGTTAGTCGTATGAGGCGACTAAAACGGTTAGTGGTGGGTTACAGTAATGCATCACATAAAAAGAACTAACTAACTAAGAGAACAAAGCGCCTCGGATCAGGATGGAACATACATTGACGACGACCAAGGAATGAATAAAGGACATTCTAAGGATGAGACCGTGTAATGTGAGAGGAGTGAATGAAGAAATGAAAGGGAGAGGGATTGTTCAGGTGCTTGAGGATGCAAGAGTGGATGTATGTGGACTGACTAAAACTAAATGGTAAGGTGAAAGGGTGAGAGAATGGGAGTATGGTTTGTGCGAGAGTTAATGAGAATGAGAGGGCAAGAGAGGGAGTATGTCTGATGATAAGCAAGAAGTGGAAGGAGAATATATGAGAGTATGGAACAGGGGATGCAAGGATTGTCTGAATGAGTTTGAAAGTAGGTATAAATGCTTGGGCGACTGTATGTGCATATGTGCCGACAGAGGACCGAGTGGCAAGAGTGAAAGATGAGTTTTGAGCCCGGGTAGAAGCATGCATGGACAAGTCTGAGAGGAGCAAGAGAGCGTTTTTGACTGGAGACATGAATGGCAAAGTTGGGAATGTACGAGAGGATGGAGTGGTTGGTCAGCGGGTTGTGCCAGCTGAAGTAAATGAGAATGGTAGTGCTTTGGTGTAAATCTGTGCTAGTAAGGGGTTGGCAATAGCCAACACCTTCCGGCATTAGATGATCCACATGTATACATGGGAAGTCATGAGGAGGGTGGATGGTGAACTTGTTGAACGAAAGGCATTGATAGATTACGTGTGTGTGAATGAGCGAATAAGAAGACAAGTGTTGGATGCAAGAGTGTGGAGAGGGTGGAGGAATGGAATCTAGGACCATCACTTAGTGACGGGCAAGGTAAGGCTGCAAAGAAAATGAATGAAAAGATGAAGGAAAGACAGGAGGAAACAGCTCCTGTGAAAAGAGTGAAGTTGCAAGAAAGTGAGAAAATGGCAGAGTATAAGAGCACAGTGGAAGAAAGACTGGGAAGGTATGAGTTAGAGCAGATGGAAGGGGTGGAAGAAGTATGTAAGATATTCCCAGAAGAGATAGGCACACCATGCGAGGTGGTTTGTGGAGTGAGGAGGAGATGCAGGGGTGTGCAAGGGACAGCATGGTGGAATGATGAGGTGAAACGAGCTGTGGAACAAAAGAAGATGGCATATAGTGACTGGCTAGCTAGTAAAGGTTGTGGAGAAGGTGAGAGAGAGAAGAGAGAGGTATATGTAAGCAGGAGAAGAGAGATGAAGAGATTGGTGAAGGAGAGTAAGAAGAGAGTGGATGAAGAGTTTGGGAGGAATCAGAGTGTGAAATCGAGGGAGAGTAAGAAATTGTTTTGGAAGGAGGTAAAGAAAATAAGACAGTTTGAAAGGGGAAATAGTGGGGGAGTTAAAGATGGGAATAATAGATTGTTGTTGGAGAAGAGAAAGAAAATGAGGATATGGGAGGAGCACTTTGAGGATATGTTGAATGTAGTGAGTGAGAGCAGTGCGAGTATAAGTGGTTTGGGGAAAGGCTGGGAGAAGAAAAGATGAGAGGAGGGAGGAAGAGATCAGTAGAGCAGAAGTAGCTGAAGCAATGAAGAAGATCAAGATGGGAAAGGCCCCAGGAAATGATGGAGTGTGTGGTGAAATGCTGAAGAATTGGGGAGAGATTGTTCTGGAGTGGATATGGAAGTTGTGTAGAATGGCTTGGAAAGAGGGAAGGGTTCCAGAGGACTGGAAATCAGGTATAATTGTTCCTTTATACAAAGGAAAAGGGGAGAGAGAAGTATGTGCTAGCCATAGGGGTTTTTTGCCTTCTTAATGTGATTGGAAAAATATATGGTAGAATATTCATTGATAGGGTAAGGCATATAACAGAGAAGCTAGTTGGAGAAGAACAAAGGGGATTTAGGAAGGGTAAAAGGTGTGTAGATTAGATATTTGTTCTAAAATGTTTAGTGGAGAAGCATCTAGAGAAAGGACAGAAAGTGTATGCTGCCTTCATGGACTTGGAGAAAGCAGATGACAGAGTAGATAGGCAAGGTATGTGGAAGGTATTAAGAATATACAAAGTGGAGGGGAAATTGCTGAGTGCTGTGAAGACTGTGTACGAGGGAACTAGGGTTACGGTGCGAGTGGATGGCGAACTTAGTGAATTCTTTTATCTAAATGTGGGACTGAAACAGGGATATGTGATGTCTCCATGGCTGCTTAATATATACATGGATGGGGTTGTAAAAGAGGTGCAAGGTAGGGTAGTGGATGTGGGGGTGGCTGTAATGAATGAGGGTGAAGTGTGGAAGATTCCGGTGTTGCTGTTTGCTGATGATACAGTATTGTTGAGTGGCAATGAATGGGAATTGCAAGGTTTGGTGAATGAATTTGGGACAGTGTGTAAGAAGAGGAATTAGAAAGTGAATGTATACAAGAGTAAAGTTATGGTGTTTGAGAGGAATGAAGTCACAGAATGCATAGTGAGGTTGGATGGTGAAGCTATGGAGAGTGAGAGTGCATTCAAGTACTTGGGTAGTGTAATGAGTATGGTTGGAAGTTTTAGGGATGAAGTGCTTGAAAGGGTACAACAGGGAAGGAAGGTTGTTGGTTCACTGAAAGCGGTGATGAGAAACAGAGAGGTGAGTATGGAAGTTAAGAAGTAACTGCATGATAGTACTGTGATCCCTACCCTGATGTATGGCAGCGAGGCGTGGACCTTGTTAGAGAGGAACAAGTCAAGTGGGAGAGCAGTGGAACCGAATTACCTGATAGGGGCATGTAGAGTGCCATGGAGGGACAGGTTGACGAATGAAGAGGTGGAAAAACGTTGTGGGGTGGATGTGGATGTGACTAAGAAAATTAGGAGAAATACACAGAGGTGGTTTGGACATGTGGAGAGAATGGAGAATGAAAGACTGACTAAAAGGGTGTATGTTGGTGAAGTAGAGGGAGGGGGAGACCGAGGATGAGATGGAAGGATGGAGTTGAGAGGTATATGGGGGAGGGGGGAGTGAGTTGGGGGGAGGGCAGTCAAATGGTGGGTGACAGAGAGACTTGGAGGCGTTTTGTCTGAGGCTATCCTTTGTGGGATTAGGACATTGGGCTATAAACAGATAGACATTTTCCACTGTTTTGGTTGTTTTCTCTTTTTCACCAGATTGTTCTTATCTTGCTGAAGTTGTCAGAAAGGTGTAATATAAAGCTAGTCTCATCAAACCAAACCAAAGGGATTGTAGCGCATTCATATAGCACTATTTTTCCATGCACAACAACTGTCACCCATCCCTCACCAAAAACACCTCATCCCCTTTATCTCATGCAGGGATTGATTAGATTAGTCTGATATATAAAAATGCATTTCCGGCAACCTGCTGCATCAAATTACCCCACATAGGATAAAAACAAGGTGGTGAGGAGGAGGAAATACGCCGAACAGGAGTAGCCCGTGAAGTAAATACTGAATTAAGATTCGTCCATCTGTGTTAAGCAGCATGGGCATGGACAGAATGAAGCCCATCGGGGTATGGTCACACCGAACGCGACGAGCGGGGCGACTTGAGAGGGGAGGGATGAGGCGACATGATAAACCACACTAAATCCTATTTGGGTGGCCACACTGAATGAGCGGGGAGGTTTGTCACCCCGCCCACCCTCCACGCTCGTCTCTACGCAATGCAGCATCTTCCAAGGTGTCACGCACTGCCTAGCAACATCCCCACTCCCCAGGCATTTGCATCATCATTCAGTCGTGCTGGTACTGCGTGTTGGGGCGGTTGGGTTCTGGTAATTGTTTCTACTGAACACCTTTGGAGTCATGTACCACAGGAGAGCTGTGTGGGATCCAAATGATCCGCTCCACAAAAATACTGGAGTTCTGAAGAAACACTGGGAAGATATCTGTGCATAACTGCATACAGATGGTAAATTTAATCGAGCATTATTTTGTCATACGATCGCTTAAGTAACGTTTGTTCCACCGTTGTTATAAAACCTATTAGAGACCATTAATGTCTAACATTAATATTAGTATTTAGTGCTCTATTCCCTTTGTTACACTGTAGGCTTGAAACTAATAAACAGATAAATGTATACACTATATGTATGCGTATAAGTATATATATGTTATGAACATTGCCAATTTTATTATTTATCAATACATAAATCTATGAAATATAATTCAGTAGATAGCGAATTGCCCAGCGGATATTTCACTACAGGCATGCTTCTGACTATCTGTCGCCAGCGAGGTTGCCGCTTCCTATTTGGACATGCATCACGTTGATGCTCACCTCATTGCTCATCGGTCGACGCTACCGCTCCGCTCATCGCGTTCGGTGTGGCCGTAGCTTTAGGGTGGAATGTGAGCTAAGTTAGTAGGAGGAAATGTTGACTGAACTCATTTTTATTGTATTTTGGCCTAAAACTGCCATCTCTTCGTCTCCAGTGCCTAGTTGTAACAATAAATTAAAGCTGAAACATGCTATTGATGAGAAATGCTATGGAAAGAGTGTACTAGACCTGTTTCTCCCCAGAACTTAACTATGAGATGTCAACTGAAGAAAGGAGGAATATCTGAACCAAATTACAGTAAGGTAAAAAAAAAGTATAGCAATGCCAATAACTAACTGTAAATATAATGGTGTGGCACTTAACTTAAAAAATGTCATTCGTGGGACGAAATCAGGGAGAAGTATTTTGATATTAGGATCGTCAATGACATCTCTGATGGTCTGGTAGGGATGACTGATGTGTCTGACAGCCAGGAGGGACATGAGGTTACCAGCGTAGCTTTGTGTTAACACCACCACCATCAGCATCCACACCCCTTGCACCACACGTTCCCACCACCACCACTCAGACGGCATTGACACGTCTGTTTAGAGCAAAAGCGATTAATATATTAACATCTAATGTTGGCACATTAAAAAAGAAAGGGATAAGTTTTAATAAGGACATTAACGTTACCTTCTTGGAGAAGGATGCGAATACAGTTGAATATGTTGGTCTCTTGTCTGGGTGGGTGGTTAGTGTGTGGAGGAAGGCAGGAAGGAAAGAGTAGCATGACAGTGATCACAGCCAGCAGTGCTGCCCCCACAGCCACCCACACTAGCGGTGACAGAGGCAGCAGAAAGCCCCATGGGTCGACTTCAGGGCGACCACGGGCACCGAAAAATTTATTCTGCATCAAAAACACAGCAGGACTGCAGTGTAAATACTTTTTCCTGTCTTCTGTGATGGCATGTGGCCCACCACTGATATCAGCCTCCTGAAACAGAGAAAAGTTATTAAAGAAAAGTACAGTTAGCTGATCATACGAGTACAGGCTCATCCATATATAACGCTCCACTTCCATTCAGCAGGGTGATACCACGTGTGTTGTGTGGAGGGTCTAGTGAGGGTTATCAGTATATACTCTGCATCAAAGTACCCCCACTAATACCAATACAATAGTCCTGCATGAGACAGCCCTAGCATGTAATTAATATGGAAGGTGGGTGTCATCGCCGAAGTGGCGACATGTGAAGGTGTAGGAGGACTACTGGAACTTGGGATATGCCACTACCCCCCAGGAATAACCCTGAAGCGTTTGCATACAGTCGGACAAGTAAAAAAAAAAAAAAAGTTAATTTCCTTTTCCTATTGCTACAACCGCGCCAGCACTAGCCGACTGAATCGTTTACGTAGCACATAAATACTGCCAAGTGAGTTTAGTGAAGTGCAATTAATGGTCACCTGGTATTTTATTGAAATATTCAGATTCTTACTAAAACAGTTGGGTGTGAACAACATAAACTTCAGAATTGTAAATTAGTACATTATCTATCAGGAACTGAAGCTAAAACGTACCGCTTTATTTTCTTTATAGTGTACTGTGTAAGCCTTGACATTTTTGCGTATTGTGCGGACTGATATAGAAAACTCATTAATTTAGTAAGTGTACATTTGAATGTAAGAAAACTGAATATTTGGTTCAAGTGATAGTGAAAACAGCGTCTATTTCATGTGTGTGCACTCAACAACAAAAGTCCTATAGCCTCTCCTTTTCTTTCTCAAAGGACTTTAAAAATCATTTTGGAGCTTGTACAGCAACAGACACTGATTACTTGGCCATAGTTCAGTGTCATCTGTATCATTTGTTTCAGATTCATGGTACTAATTGTCAAAGACTATAGGCAGAAAAGTAGGAGAGTGACGCGGCTTTAGATGGCTATGGTACTCTGTTGTAAGTGCATCAAGGAAACAGCTCAGTGTGACCTCAGGAAACCCACTGCCCATGCACAGTTGTTGCGGAAGTTACAAGGATACCCTTAGGTACATGTCTGTCTTTGAACACTCTGCCAGACACACCAATCAAACAAGAAACAACAATCAGAGAATGCATTATGCACGACCACCAGCTGATCTATGGCCCGATTATATCAATTTGTCCTGTGATCTTAACCTTCCAAATTGCTCTCAGTATCCAATAACTTCATTTATGCCCTATCCTGATCACTTCCACTAACTTTGGTTCAAATCAGAGAAAGACTGTTTGAGCTGGCTTTGCCCAGTGACCTTATCCTTTGACTTTTACCTTTGATTGTTTTCAAAACAGATATCTTTGTCTTTGTGTTATCCTAATCCCTTCCTCAAAGTTCAGCGTACATCAGATTAAAAATGTAAGTTGACTTTACCATATGATCCTGACCTTAGACCTAGTGATCTAAAATAAAAAAATAATAGGGTCAACCTCTTGGGTGATCCTCAGCTCATACGCCAGATTTCATCCAAATCAGATCAAAATTGTTTTGGTTACTTTGTTCACACACACACACACACACACACACATACACACACACACAGAAAAGAAAAGAAAGAAATGGTTTAATACAGAATGTAAAAAATCAAAAGAAAAATGGGATTTGTTGTGGAATAGATACAGAAGACACAATAGTGAAAGGGCATACAACAACTATAAACAGGCAAGAAACGATTCTACAAGAATAAGGAGGGAAGCCCAAAAACAGTTTGGGGACATCGTAAATAAAAATAGTGATCAACCAATGCTATTTTACAGCTACATCAGAAGCAAAACCAAAGTAAAACACAAAATACAATGCATTACAGATGACGGGATCACCTACACACAAGAGAAGTATATTTGTGATGCAATAAATAAAAATCTCCAACCAGATTCTAGAGAAGAAAATAATTTTGAGATGGATTATATAGAACATACATACCCACACATACTACCAGTTATACAAATATCAGAAAAAGAAATACAGGAGGAGCTAAGTATAATAGACAAAGGAAAAGCAAATGGTCCTGATGAAATTTCATGTAGGATGCTACATGAATGTGCAAAGGAGTTAAGTAAACCATTATTTTTAATTTTCAAGGAATCTGTGGGACAAGGTAAACTACCTGATATTTGGAAGAAAGCAAACATTGTTCCCTTACTCAACAAAGGGAATAGACAAAATCCACTCAACTATCGACCAGTATCACTAACCAGTGTTGTAAGCATGGTCTTAGAAAAGCTAATAAGAAAAGTTTGGGTAAATCATCTAGAAGAACACAATATGATAACAGAAAGACAGTTTGGTTTCAGAAAGGGAAAATCCTGTGTTACTAATCTGTAGAGCTACTATGATAGAGTAACAAACATTACAGAACAGAGAAGGATGGGTTGACAGTATCTATTTAGATTTCAAGGAAGCATTTGACAGAGCACCGCACCAAAGACTTTTATGGAAACTGTACCATGAAGGAGGAATCCAAGGCAAACTGTATTGTTGGATGCAAGATTTTCTCAAGAAAAGGGAAATGAGAACAGTACTAAGGGGAAATTACTCATCATGGAGAGAAGTGACTAGCGGAGTTTCACAGGGCTCAGTGCTGGCACCAATTATGTTTTTAGTGCAAATAAGTGATATAGACAGCAACAATGGAAATGAAAGCTATCTAAATATATTTGCTGATGATGCAAAAAACACGAAGGAGAATTACTAACAAAGACTCATGTAAAGAGCTACAAGAAGAATTAAATAAACTTCATGAATGGAGCAATACATGGCTAATGGAATTCAATGTGGACAAGTGTCATGTAATCAAATTTGGTAAAAGTGGAAAAAGACCTGATTGGGATTATAAATTAGGAAGCAAAACCCTACACACATCAGAAAAAGAGAAGGACCTAGGTGTGTTTATCAGTAAAAGACTATCTCCGGCTGACCACATCAGTGAGAAGGTACGGAACATGTATACACTGCTTGCAAATATGAGAATAGCATCCACATACATAAATGAAGACATGCTAAGAAAGATAATAGCATCATTCATCAGACCAACCCTGGAGTATGCGTCAGTAGTCTGGAGTCCTTATCTCAAAAAACACATAGATAAGATTGAAAAAGTTCAAAGGGCAGCTACAAGATGGGTACCAAGCTTAAGGGATCTAAGCTACGAAGAGAGACTAGAAAAACTGAATCCACCTACACTACAGGAGAGAAGGAAAAGAGGAGACATGATTACGCTATACAAATGCATATAAGGGAAGAAGAAAGTAGACATAAATGATTACACAACCTATGGGGATGCATCAGCAAGAGGACACTGCAAAAAATTGCATAAAAAGAGAGGCGATAAAGAAGTATGGAAATTTTGTTTCCCAAATAGGGCAATTGATCAGTGGAATGCACTACCGAATGAAATAGTGTGTGCCAAAACAATTCATAAATTCAAGGATATGTACAATAAAATGGTGCCCGGTACACTTTTGATACCCCCTAGCCTGTTCATACCAAAAAATTCTTAATTTTTAAGTAATGCATGATTTTAAGAATGTTTTCCTATTAAATCACTGGGAACACAACAAATAGTGATTCTAAGCCAAAAAACTGGGTTGAAATAGGCCCTTTCTCTAATAATAACGATTTTTTTCTTGTGGAGAGCGCTAAACAAAAAGGAAACGCGCGATGATGAGTGGAATATTGGGGATCGTAGTCTACGCAGGCCTAATGGGCAACAACACAGCTTCCAGACGTTCGATACAGTTTCCTAGATTAATTGAAAGTATTTTATTATTAGTATATTATTCATTGGTTTTGTTTTATGACTCCTCATTCCCAATGAAATGTTTACTTAACACACACACACATACACACATGTGCATTGTATTGTGCACAGACTCAAACACATTCACATCCCGCGGCTCGTGCGGCGGCCAGCTTGCCCGAGAAACTGTAGTTGGGCATTACCAGGGGGCGGGTAGACATGCTGACGGACTCGTAGTCATGGAATTTGTTTTTACTTCGATTATGTTGACCCAGATGAAGATTACTTGGCGGAGGTAATTGGTGTTGATGATGACCTTGTCGTGGGGAGAGTAGCTGAGGCTGAGGACGAAGAGGAGGACCAGCATGATGATATATCGAATGAACAAGAATGAGTACCCACTTAGACACAGGAAACAATGGGTAAAAAATGGATTAATCAGTTCTTTGGACAGTTGCTTGAACAAACATAATTATGACGAATTTGCCCTGCCACACAAGCTCAGGAAATATACTTGCATTTTAGAGAAACCCCAGAGAAAATTAAATGTCGGTAAGTCAATAACATGGACAAGTCGTACAGAAGGTAGGCCTGTTGAGAATGTATTGCCTAGGGAAGGATGTTTGTTAGGAGAGGCAAGGTCAGCTAATACAGAAATAATGGCATGGGAGTTCTTTATAACATCTAATATGATTGAAGATATTGTAACCCATCATAAGATTCAAAGCAGAAATACCGAAATTTATAATAGACAATACTGAAATACCAACACACGCCAAGGCGACTGATTCCACAGAATTATTATTATTATTTTTTTTTTTTGGGGGGGGGCCTGCTCTGTGCAAGAGACTTGTTGGGACAGTATTGCTATAAACGTCTCTTCATGCAAGGGTTTGGTCACCCCAATATTTGGAGCTGTCATATCAATAAAACGATTTGATTTCTCACATGCCGACATAACTTTCGACAACAATGATACAAGACACCAGAGATGGGCACATGATTGGTTTGCAGCAATCAGGGAGCTTTTGAACAGTTCCATACTTGTTGCTCAGAGTTAGAGCCAGATGACTCCTTGACCATTGATGAAATGTTGTATGGCTGTAGAACAGTTAGGGTTCAGTACAATAAGAGCGAACCCGTATGCCACGGCCTCTTATATTAATCTCTTATGCTGTTAATATTGTTACGGAACAGAGAGAGATAATGAACACTTCAAGTGAGAATACTAAAATCACTACTGTCCCTCAAAGTTCCAGGTTCAAAACAAGAGTTAGGTAAAATTACAAGTAAAAGTTTAATGCTCAAACTAACAACTAAACATTCAGGACTCATAAGGATAATGTAATGTCAAAAACAGGTTAAATATATGGTTAACTGCAAAAGCCTCTATTAACACGAAATTAGCAAGAGTAAATTTATCTAAGTCAGCCCTGATAAATGAGAAAACAGGATAATGCTCATTTAAAGTAAGATATAATTTTATTACAGATACAAAACACTACTCACACTGCCTGACATTAAAAACTTTACATGAATCACAAAAACCCTACAAGGCCTACGAATTAACACCTTAGGCCATACAGTACAAGAAAAATGGGAACAACACTTATACTCAAATAATACAGCAGCTAGATGGCTGGAGACTTCCTGAGCACTCACAAAAATAATAATACACTATGTAGGGGAGGACAGAGATGTGAACAAAATGAGGAGTAGATCTAAGTGGCAATTAATGCAGAGACTGAGCTCATTATATAAGGGCCGGAAAAGCTTGATACAACTTGTAAGAAGGACGCGCAAATGAAGCCATAGGGGACAAAGAGTTGACAATCCTGCTCTGAACAACAGAAAGAACGACTTACTCTACTATAAGGGGGAGAAGGGGGGAGTGAGGTAGAACACGCAAGCCTAGTCACTATGGAAGCCACGAGGCGAATCGTGATGAAACATGCAGCATACTGTACGTTAGAATTATACAAAGGATGATGAAATCATAGGCTATGTAACAATATCCATATACTTTTTGGACAGCTGTATATTCAGGTAAACCTTCTGGGGATTCAGGTCCACACTGCCGACGAATACAGTCCCAACAGCGAAAGCTCTGTCGACCTTACAGGTAGGATTATTAGTGTGGAGAGATTGTATACCATTAAAGAATTATTTGGGTGGCTTCGGACACAAGGTATTGCTGCCTTACGCACTACAGATTCTACAAAAAAAAGAAATTGCATACCACCAGAGATAAAGGCAGTCACTGAATGGGAAGATAGGACATATCAAGTTTACTGAATAAACAGGGGGAGGAAATGAAACAACTAGTAGCACCCACCAAAACCAAAGGTAAGAAAAATATGCAAGTTCTGAGTACAGTAGCCTATATTGGACATTACAAAGGATGATCTGGGAAAAAAAAAATAAGTTGTATGATTTCACTGAAGAAGGCACTGACATTATGGATCAGAGGATAAGTTTGCATACAATACACACTAAATATAGAAGATGGACAATGAATGCTCTTGGATACCTTCTCGACGCTGCCAGAGTAAATTCAAAGACATGTATTCGTTATATAACAATCAGGACCCAAGGAAAATGCTTCAGTCACATATGGCCGGCAGTTAGTGAAGGCACTGTGTAATCCACAGACTGAAAGAAGGTAAATTCAGGCTTGTGGTTTGACCAGGAATACGATAGCAAAGATGAATCTGATACTTGAGCAGGAGAGGTAGAGAAGGCCATCCCAGTAGTAACACATGAGAATAGGTCAAGGTAGAGTACCTATATACTGAGAGTAGCGACAACTCCGCGATAGGACGCCATTTTCCTACCAAATGCGCGGGACGCACCGACTCCCTGCCCGGCGACCTGCTGTCCTCTCTCTCTCTCTCTCCTGCTGGTGATAGTTGCTATAAATACTGACGAAAACATAATATAAGAGAAGGTGATGAATGAGAAGTAGGATGCTTACAATCAGTGTTTATATGGGAATATTTAACAGTATACTATTATTATAGCAGTAACCTGTTGAAGGACAGGACTTGATGATTACATTCTGTACAAGTTTCCTCATGGCTACACTTTTACTAAGTTCTATATTTTTCTTCTGTGTCTTTCTTTTGTCTTCTTCATTAATCTTTTTGCAGTAGAAATGCAAGCGAGCATTGATAAACTTGCTTAGAAGTTTGTTTTAGAGGTTGTGACTGGTAGGAATATCATAATTTTTGGTTAGGTTTACTGCTTCATTCATCAGGGTTTTCTTAATGTTATCCTTTCCTGTCAAATCACACTGACCTTTCCTGAACATCAACTCTATGCAGCCTCTCATATACTTTATCTGGCAGCAGTAAGTCCTTTTTTGTATTCCTTGAGTAAAGTGAGGTCTGCTGCTTTATGAGCTGTCTGATGGGGTGATGACACTACATCTCCCAGGCACTCGTCACAGGTGGTCTCCGTGTTTTTTACACTGTGAACACAGTAGCCTATAAAGTTGTACAAAGAATCACTCTCTGTCACTGACAAGTCCTGCTGATCTTTATCTTTGAAGCTTATTATGCTGACTTCAGACTCAGCGTGAACTGTTAGGTGTTACAGCTTCTATGTAACCAATGATAACATTAGAGGTAAAATAGAGTACCTATATAGGTACTCTTAGGTAAACTGTATGTTATAGTGGACCCCTTAGAAACTTGTAACATTCATAGACGGTTGACTGAAGAATCACGTAGGTACACGTCAACATAATATACATAAAATGCACATAGTACACGGATACAGTAGCACACGAAAAAAAAAAAAAAAAAAAAAACGATGCACGTTCCACATATTTCACAACACAAGAAATAATAAACGTACATGTAGAATACACATCAAAAGAATCTGTACGGATAATGCACGTAAGAATATGCGTAAAAACACAGGACGTGTGATAATAAACACACGAAAGGTAAACGTCATACACATATGAGCAGTAGCCTACGATGGTATAAAAGTAGGATAGTACAAAGGTAGGCTGCCTTGGTATGAAGAGCGCACTAATATTTGGTGAATAATACTTTTTTTCCATGTAGGCATAATACACAAGTACCACAATGCACTCATATGAAGAGGAAGTATAATAAACATATGGAAGATATGCATAAATAACCATATACAACTAATATCAACATAGTATGTAAAAACCGTGAATTTGTGAATCATCACTTCTTACGCAAATTCATTCTCAATGATTAACCCGTCCTGATACTCTTATCTACTTTAGTGGTTCCCTCTTACACCGACAATTCATTTATTTCTACGGCAGAGAGGAACAAACTCGCAGCAAATTACGTGATAACATTCATTAAGCATACCATACCTCACATAAGACTGATTTAGAAGTTGGTTCCCACCCCAGACAATTGACTTTATTCCTCCATAATTTCCTTATTTCTGGATCAGATGGAAATGTGAACACATTAAAGCCTTTCTCCGGTCGGTTGGCACACCCATAGGCAGAACAGCCCTGCATCACGCCCACTCTTAGCAACAAAAAAACGGAATGCCTGCACGTGAGTCTCGGTCAGGCGGCGCGCGAATTTGGCAGGAAAATGGCGGCCATCAGCTGAGCGTCTGGTACCCCCTATGTAGCTACTCTCCCGGTATATAGGTACTCTAGGTCAGGGAAGCGGCGCAAAATTTGTCAGTCATGCCTGGAGTCGATCTGTGGTTCATGATACACTCACAATCGCCCTAAAGTAAAATTGTGCTCGAAACAAAGTCAGGCATGTGACAAGCATGCATGTGATCAGCATTTAAATGCAGTATGTGTGAAATACTAGGGTAGCATGTCAGTCAGTGAAAGTCTTGTTTTGACTACAGAGAATGAAAATGCTCGTCTGCGAATGCGTATGATTATGACTGTTTCCATTATTACGAATAATATTTTTATGTTTAAAAATTTCCTTACATGATAGATAGATATAAACATATTTATTTATTTTGAAACTTACCAGGTATTTGTATATAGATAGGCGTGGGAGTATTATTATTGTATCTATATTGACACGTATCTGTGTATAGATAGTCCTGGTTAATATATATATATATATATATATATATATATATATATATATATATATATATATATATATATATATATTAACCAGGACTATCTATACACAGATACGTGTCAAGATATATATATATGTACATATATATATATATAATATATATATATATATATATATATATATATATATGGAGCCTCTGTGGTACAGTGGTAGAGTGTGCGTTTCGTACACGGGTGAACCAGGGTTCGCGCCCCGCCAGGGTAATAAACTCTGGGAGTGTTCACCCAGCCTCGTACTGTATTGGCAGACACAAGGGGTGCTGTGGTTGAACCAGTGCCGCTTATTATAAAGTATGCTTGCACTTGGTTCACAGACTACTCACACAACCAAAGCCACTCCAACACTACAATTACACTTAGAAGCACTTCTCACCCTACATACAATCTCTACCAGACAGCCTAAGCCACTTGGTAGAGATACATTGGCTGTATCGTCCCAACTTCGGTCGGGATAGGCCAGTCCTGCTGATATATATATATATATATATCCAATCCTACATTGCCCCATGAGGAGCGTAGGAGCCTGGGGCTAGGCAGTTGGTCCCGACATTTAAGATGAGAGTGACCACCCTCACTCATCCCTGAGTGGCATTACATGAGCAATCAACCCCAACCACCCCTTGGATATAAACCTTCGGCTCAATCTGACTGGAGTGCAATAATTACCCAATAAAACCACCAGGCGCCAAAATCTGGTCATATAGTTACCACCCAACGTAGTAAATGCTTTCCTGGTGTACAGGAAACCATTTGGCTTGTCACTCAGTGTAGAGTCACCCACAGGCTGAAGGAAGAGGAAAGAATGAAGGAAAGAAAGACAGAAGAGGGAGTGTAAAGTCACCCTTAGGCCTAAGGACAAGGAAAGAATGAAGGAAAGAAGGATGGAGAGGAAAGGACACACCCAAGAGCACTACATCGAGTGAGTGGATGGTGAGCGCCCCCACCTACCATATATATATATATATATATATAAAGTTTCTCTCTGCCTGCCGGCTGAGAAGGGTACTAATGTAGGTATACATATCCCGGTATCGTTCTAGCTTGAGAATAAAAAATAGTTTTCTTTATTCCCAGTGCATTAGCAGAATCATTCTCTAGTTATAAGAATTTATGAAAATTCTACTGTTTTACTGTTAGCTCATAATGATACATTTTACGCAATATATACGTGTATAATTTCGTTGTCAATATTCATACGGTAGGGTATATGTTTATCCTATTGCGGATGTCTACTTTTTCAATAATATCAACTTATTTACATTTATATGACTTTGTATTGACATACTATTTTTAAACACACACACACACACACACACACACACACACACACACACACACACACACTTCCAGGGTTTGTTGTTGATCGATATCGGGCCTGGTATCCTTGCTGTAACATCATCTTTGGTGCTGGTTGTTGATCCCTCGAAGGCTTTGATGGCCTGTGATCACATTCGGGAGTTTATATTTTAGTACCAGTGATGCAGGCATCCAGGGGTAACCACATGCGTCATCCACAGGGAAAGTACGAGTGCTACTGCTTTGTGAACGGGGCTGTGGTGGCTACAGTTTCCTTTTTACGGTGTCACTGCTAGACGGCTGCCGCCCCGGTCCCGATACCTTCAACTCTATTACATTGCTCTACACAAACTCAGCTTATCCTTTGACTGAATAAAACAGAATATTTAGGATTGATCTGCCAAGCAGAATCCTTACTCTTCTAACCATACATATACATATCAGTGTAGCTGTATATTTTGTTATGCCTTCAAGAAGTATTTGGCATTCGAGATCAGTGATGGAAAGGCAGTATAGAACTTTTGCCGGAGATCATACTAAAAAGGTCTGGGTTTCACATGTTTTCTCTGACCGACCACGAAAGCCGCACTACGTTGCACAGCCAAGATCATAAACTGTCCAACAACGCTACGAGATGCCACGTCTTTCAATCCAATTATTTTCCAAATTTCAAAAAGACCGATAAATGTCATGGGAATTGGCCAGTGACTGACCAGTGGGAAATGTCTAAGAAACTGACATCGAAAGGACAGTCTGCCGACAAATGTGTAGGTATTTAGGGGTTGACCGCTGTACTGAATAACCATTAATTTATTGATTATATTTTGGATATAACCAAACATAATTAAATATTATTTATTTCGTTGCTCTGGATACTACTTGAGGGCGTAGCATGAGCAGATAGGACTACCGTGCTGGCTGAGTAATTCGATATAATTGAATATTTCTCTGTGCTGTTCAATTTAAATTTACAGTACTCAAATTTAGAAATACCTGCATAATGTAGTTGTGAGAACAACAGATTCGGCCTTCTCAAGGACCCTCTTCAGATGTAAGGAGTGAGAAGCAGGTAAACCTTTATTATACTGTACAAATGAGGGGCGGGCAGAACAGGAGGAGGGTAAAGCACAAAGCAATAGATGTAAAATATTGCAGCTATTATGCAATACGTCTGCGTCTTCAAGCATTTTTCTACACTCCACATACCCCCTTGCTTTGTCTACCTCCTGTTCTCCCCACCCCTTTCTCACTTGCTGTCTATTTACATAAGAAAGGTCTACCTGCTTCTCACTCCTTAGTTACACCTGAAGTGGTCCATGAAAATATGGGATCTGTTTTGTTCGCACAAATAGATTATATAATCACTTTCTAAAGAGCAGAGATTGAGGGAAGTGGTTGGTGGGATAGCCTACATGTCTTCGTACCGTACCGTATCCTGGAAACACACTTTTTAAGTATGGCTGACACTCTCTTACCCAAATATATTCATTCATTAGCAACAAATATATACCAGCATTATCATCATCGTCACCATGTAAGTCCATTTTTAGTCCACTGCAAGACTGGACTCTGCACTTAGGAAGGTTTTAGCCAGACTGAGGACGGTCGGGGATGAGATATGAATGGAAAATGTGGGGTGCATGTAATATACAATAGTTGGAAGTGTCCTCCTGTGCTTGCATGTGCTGGGAGTCGGTATTTTGATGTTCTGATATATATATATATATATATATATATATATATATATATATATATATATATATGTGTGTGTGTGTGTGTGTGTGTGTGTGTGTGTGTGTTTTATGCGAGGAAGAAGGAACCAAAGGCCATGAGCCCGCAATAACAGTTCCCTCTAAGAAAAAAAAAAAAAAACACGAGAGAGCCAAATTCAAGAACCATTCATTTCAAGATGCCTGGACACACTGCGTTTGAAAGACTGGAGATCATAGGCAGCAGGAAATACAGACAGACAGAGACAGTTCCAGAGTTGACCTGTTGCATAAGTGAAGGACCGGGAGTAACGGTTAACTCTTGCATTAGAGAGTTGGACAGAAAAGGGATGAGAGTTTGCTGCTAGACGGATGCTACGCGCCCGGTGGAGGAATGCATGCAGACAGTTCAGTGGAGCAGTGACCATTAAAGTAGCGATAGAAAAGAGATAAAGATGCAACAGTGCGGTAAGAGATAGAGGTTGAAGGGAGTCAGTAAGAAGAGGAGAGTTAATGAGACGAAAAGCCTTTGACTCCACCCTATTGAGAAGAGCTGTATGTGGGGAGCCTCCCCACACATGAGAGTTGTACTCCACACAGGGGCGGATAAAACCCCTGTACAGAGTCAACAATTGTGCAGGGGTAAAGAAAGAACGGAGTCGGCTTAGCACACCCAATCTCTTGGAAACCGATTTTACAAGAGATGTAATAAGATCTTTCCAAGATAAGTCCCGAGTAAATGAAACCCCAAGCATGTTCAGGGATGATGCAGGATTAAGCTGAATATCATCAAACATTAGTGGGTATACCTGTGGAAGACTTTGACGGGTTGATAGGTGTAAGAACTGAGTCTTAGATGCATTAAAAACAACAAGATTATTTTTACCCCAGTCAGAGATACGAGCCAAGTCAGACATTAGGTGTGCCATAGCCTCATCCCTAGTTTGTTGAAGTAACTGCTGAGGTGGGCGTTGCGGGAACCGAATGGAAAGGTGAAGGGTGGAGTCATCAACGTATAAGTGGATAGGGTTAGATGTACAGCTTAGAAGATCATTGATGAATACAAGGAAGAGAGTTGGTGATAGGACAGAGCCCTGAGGAACACCACTATTGATAGATCTAGGACAAGAACGATGACCATCTACAACAGTGGCTATAGAACGACCAGAAAGGAAGCTAGCGATGAAGGCACAGACAGAAGGCTAGAAACCGTAAGAGGGCAGTTTGGAAATGAAAGATGTATGCCAGACTCAATTGAAAGCCTTCGAGATGTCAAGTGCAATGGCAAAGCTTTCACCAAAGTCCCGAAAGGAAGATGACCAGGAGTCTGAAAGTTAGGTGAGAAGATCGCCAGTGGAGCATCCCTGACGGAACCCATACTGACGATCAGAAAGCAGGTTGTGATAGGAAAGATGCCTTAAAATATTTCTATTGAGAATTGACTCAAAAAGTTTTGAAATACAGGACGTTAAAGCAATTGGGCGATAGTTGGAGGGTTGAGAGTGGTAACCCTTCTTTGGGACTGGCTGAATGAGAGCAAACTTCCAGCAAGAAGGAAAGGTACAAGTTGACAGACAAAGGCGAAAGAGTTTGCCTAGGCAGGGTGTAAGCACAGAAGCACATTTCTTGAGAACACCAGGAGGGACTCCATCAGCCCCATATGCCTTGTTAGTATTGAGGCCAGTCATGGCAGAAAATACATCAGCTGAAGAAATTTTAAGGTCAGCCATGAGGAAGTCAGAAGGGGGAAGTGATGGAGGAACAGCACCGGAATTGTCTAAGGTGGAATTGGAGGAGAAGGTCTGTGCGAAGAGATCTGCTTTATCAGTAGTAGAAATAACTACAGAACCATCAGAGTAGAAAAGATGAGGGAAGGATGATGAGGTAAAGTTGTTAGAAAGGTTTTTAGCAAGGTGCCAGAAGGAGCGGGAAGAATTCGAGTTGGAGAGTTCCGAGCATTTAGTATGGATGAAATTATTTTTAGCAGAGTGAAGAATAGACTTAGCACGATTCTGGGCAGAAATTTAAAGATGATGTGATTCAGAGGTGGGTTGGCTCTGGTACCTTTTGTAGGCCCTTTCCTTGTTGCGGACAGCATTAGAACAAGTGTGATTTAACCAAGGCTTTCTTGCATTAGTCAAAGGATATGAGAAAGGAATGTATGCTTCCATGCCCGAGAGAATAACCTCCGTAATGCGCAAGGCACTCTCAGATGGTTACCGGCCATGGAAGCAATAATCATTCCAGGGAAAATCAAAGAAATACTGCCTGAGGGCCTCCCAATCTGCGGCTCCAAAATGCCACAGACGACGTTTCCCTGGAGGGTCCACAGGCCGTACCGAAGTGATAGGACAGGTTAAGGTGATAAGGTTGTGATCGGAGGAGCCCAACGGAGAGAAGAGATTAACAGTGTAAGCAGAAGGATTAGTTGTAAGGAAGAGGTCAAGTATGTTGGAGCTTTCTCCATGGAGGTCTGGGATACGGGTAGGGTGCTGTACAAGCTGCTCTAGGTCATTAAGGATAGAAAAGATGTAGGCTTGTTCACCAGGTGGATCAGTGAAAGGAGAGGAGAGCCAAAGGTGGTGGTGAACATTGAAATCTCCTTGAATGGAGATTTCAGAGAAAGGAGAAATGGATAGAATGTGTTCCATCGTAGAAGTAAGATAGTCAAAGAATTTTTGATAGTCAGTAGAATTAGGGATAAGTAAACAGCACAGATATATTTAGTCAGAGAATAACATGAAAGCCGAAGGCAGTGTGTAGAGAATTCAGAAGAATCGAGTTCAGGAACACGAGAGCAAGGTAAGTCGTCGTGTATATATACACAACAACCACCTTTGACTTTGAAATGAGTATAGAGAAAGTAGGAGGGTATAGAAAAGGGTTTGCTGTCAGTTGCCTCAGACAGCTGAGTCTGCGTTAGAAAAAAAAAGGTGAGGTTTAGAGGAGGAAGAGGTGGTGCTCAAAAGTTAGAGGAAAGGCCGCGAATGTTGCAGAAATGAAGAAGAGAGTCAGACAGTGGTTCCAGGCACCTCGAGTCCTTACCAGGAGAGGGGCGGAAGGCGGGGGCATTTATGGTCCCCCCCCCTCCTGGGGACTTCGAGGCTGGGTGATGAGACTCAATGATTTTTTTTTCTTTTTGGAAAAGGAAGTGTTGTGTATACTGTGCATGTAGTTTGATGTAGATAGTTAGAGAAATTTGTGTTGGAAAGCATGCTGGCCTACTCTCTGTTTAACTGAGACACTGAAAAAGTTTAGCAAAGGGGAATGGTCAGGAACTAATCCTGAGCGCTGATGAGACGGGAGCTCCAGCACTCCCTGTCATCTGCTTTCCATCCACCTCGGGAGTACTGCCCTGCTTGACTGGTGCTACAGTGTGTGTGTGTGTGTGTGTGTGTGTGTGTGTGTGTGTGTGTGTGCGGTACGATATGTTTGGCATCGCTTGCCTGCTAGTGCACCGACGAGTTTGAATGCGTTCGTCTGACTTTGTCATGCCAGTAACATTACTCACGATTACTTTTACGATACCAGGGTCGTGAGCGTAGGAAATTGCCAAGGGATGCATCGAATAGGGTTGAGACACGGGACATACGAGCTTGACTCATTCCTGTAAAGATACAATTAGGTAAGAGAACAATTAGGTAATTAGGTAAGAACACACACACACACACACACACACACACATCGAAATTTCTCACTGCCAAATGGCATTGACCTTTGACTAATTATATTTGTAACTGAATCCTTTCGTTTTTGACTGACCATTAAACATTCCACTTAATTTTGGTTCATACAAGATCAGTAACGTTTGGGTGGACCTTACCCTGTCACCTTAGCGTTTGTCTTTTTCCTGTGACCTTGTACTATGACTGACTGTTTTCAAAATCGAATCCTTTTATTTTTGCCTTATCAGTCCCTTTACAATGTTTGATCGAAGTCAGAAGAAAACTGTTTAATCTGACCTTGTCCTGTGATCTAGGCTTTTGACTCATTGTTCTAGAAAGCAATGGATTTACTCCTTGCCTAACCGTCAACCCATCCTGTGAATATGGTTAAATTTAGATCAGAAGTGTATGAGTTATTTTGTTAACATACTCATAAACGGGCTGGGCTTTGACCTTGTCTGGTGAACGTGAGCTTTGACATCTGAGGGTTGATCGAGGAAAACAAACTTGTATCTCAACCAGGGAAAGGTTAACGTTAATGCAGTTACTAAAAGGGTCCCTATGAAACTTAATATTAATGGATTCGTGGCCCTATCTGAGACCAGGCAACTCAGCTGGCACTTAAGCTGGGAAGACTTTTTTTTTCATTTTTTACCTGGGACTATCTCTAATATCCTGAATGCAGTTAGCGTTTCTGTTTCCACCTATTATATTCTTTACGAGGAGGAGAGTATGTTTTCACCCATTTGTTTGTCTGTTTGTAGAATTGCTCAAAAAATAAAAGAGAGATTGGGACCAAATTTGATAGGTAGATGGCCCGTGTCCCAGGGAACAATCGGTTAACTTTTTTGTTTGTTTGTTTGTTTGTTTGTTTGTAGGTCTGTTAGATTATTCAAAAACTAAAAGAAAGGTTTATACAAAATTTGGTGGGTAGATAGCTCTTGTCCCAGGGAACAATCGTTTAACTTTTGGGACCGATCCAGCTCATATTACAGAGTCTAGATCCGGAAAACACTTTTTGCTAAACCCTAATCAGTGATGAGAAAACCTAACCCATTATGAAGAGTGGTTTGGAAATTACGTTGCCCTTGTCGGAGAGATACGCTCCACTGATTGCCCCTCTAGTTTTATCTTTATTGTATTGTGTCATTTATTATCTCCCCAATGTCGAGTTCTCACCTGGTGTACAACGACGTATGACCCTGGCAGTTATCCTTCCACTTATCTTTCGGTCAATCAAGCAGTCAGTCAAGCAAATTACAAAGTGGTTTTCATCCAAAATTCAATGGTGGAGTATAGATCAAAGTGCAGCAGTGTTATTTGTTGTAACAGCAATTTTGTCCTGTTGAAGTGAAGCCCCCCTCAGGACGCGTGACCACCCAGTTTAATCAATGCCTGAACACTAAAAATACTGTAGGAGCAATAGTGAGAAAATCTCAGGGGCTGACACTACGTATTTAAAATAACATATTATAATGGAGGTGTTCTTAATCTGTTTATACTTAGGTTGCTTCCCCCGAAAAGAAAAGG
Source organism: Coenobita brevimanus (assembly GCF_032717465.1). NCBI lineage: Eukaryota > Metazoa > Arthropoda > Malacostraca > Decapoda > Coenobitidae > Coenobita > Coenobita brevimanus. The sequence continues at coordinate 11,786,281 of NC_137001.1, forward strand.
GGATAGCCGAGACGGGACGACACACTCCCAATTTGCGCATCCACACACACACATTTACTGTATCTTGGTCCCAAGGGAAGAAGGGACAGATCCTCACAGCATCACACCTCACGAAGGTCAACTGCACAGTGCAATCAATGACATCCACAGCAGGGCCTGACAGCAGAGCTGGTTTACCTCTACCACATCATAATGAACCCATCCCCATACCCTCAATTGACCTGATCAGCTGATCAGACAAGATGCGATAGAATATCCTCTTGGGGCCGTGTCACCATTTATTCATTCACAGTTTCTCTCCAGTCATCCCTATCACTTGCAGCCAATCTTCCTTGCTCTACAGACATCCCTCTCGCATCTAACGGTCTTAACACTGTCCATCCATCCTATTCGTGGTCTTCCGCTCAGCCATACACCTCTCTCATCAGATCCAATTATCTTTTTCACTAGTCACTCTTTATCAATTCTCTCCATAACCCCAAACCATCGCAACACCCTCTGCTCAACTCAGTCAGGTATCTCCCGCACAACTCCAGTTTTCCTTTGCACTTCATCATTTCTTACTCGATCCATACGTGTCACACCACACATACTCCTGAGACACCTCATTTCCATTACACTAAAACCTTTCCTCTCTGCTACACCCATAGTCCATGTTTCAGCCCCATATAATGCAGTCAGTACCACTCCACCCTCATACAGCCTTTTCCTTACATCCATTCTATGAACAACATTTAAACACTTTTTTCATTACTCCCAGCACCTTTCCTACTTCATTCATTCTAAACTTCATCTGTGCATCTATTCTTCCATCCACAGCAACATGTGACCCTAAATACTTAAAACACTCTACCTCATCAAGCAACTCACTTTTCAAAACTACATTCATCCTTCTACCATCTACCAACCTCGTACACTTCATCACATTACTCCTATTCTCATTTACGCTCAATACCCTCCTTTCACAAACCCTTCCAAACTCCTCTGCCAAATGTCTCAATCTCTCCCCCGAATCAGACACTAGCGCAGAATCATGTGCAAACAGCAGCTGATTCAGATTCTACTCTCTGCCATTAGCATTCACCAGACTCAAAACTCCACCTAACACTCTCGCATTCACCTCACTTACAACACTGTCCATATAATTATTAAACAACCATGACGACATCACACATCCCTGCCTCAGCCCCACTCTCACAGGAAACCAATCACTCACAGCATTTCCCACTCTTACACACGCTCTACTGTTTACATAAAACTCCTTTTAAAAACCTACCATCAAGTCCATACAATCTCAAAACAATCCACAAATGCTCACTATCAATTCTATCATAAGCTTTCTCTACATCAATGAACGCCCAAAACACATCCTTATCTTTCACCAATTACTTACCATTCACCTGTCTCACAGCAAACACCTGATCCATGCATCCCCTCCCTTTCTCAAAGCCACGTTGTTCATCACCAATCACTCCCTCATTTCCCTCTCTAACTCATTAAGCAACACTGTACCGTAAACCTTACCTACAGCACTCAAAAGACTTATACCCCTAAAACTACAGTCGCGGCGTACAACTCTGAGGTCGTTATTATCGTGCCCTGGCAACCAATCATTCAAAAGTGCATCTGATTTCGTGTATAATACCTGTATGAGATGCATGTGACTCGTGTATAATATGTTCGTGTATATTAATATTCCTGTATAATATATTCTTTCATAATAGTATGATTCGTGTATTATATGATACGAAATCGGATGCACTTTTGAATGGTAGGTTGCCAGGTTACTATATGACAATCTCAGAGTCGTGCAATGCGACTATAGTACATTCATACTTACCCCCCTTACCTTTATACAATGGAACCACACATGCACTTGCCCATTCAATTGACACCATACCGCTCACAAAACGCACACCCAGCAGTCTTGGTAACCACTCAGCAATAGTCGCTCCACCACCTGTCAGACATTTCACAGTACACCCACCCATCCCTGCAGCTTTTCCTGCTTTCATCTCCTTTACTGTCTCCTTCACTTCCTCCATCGTGATCAAAGAATCATTCAACTCTCCCAACACATTTATTCCTCATGCTTTTCCATCTACCACAATATCAGTCTCCCTATCTTCCTCTACATTTAACAGTCTTTCAAAATACTCCGCCCATCTCTTCCTTACTGCATCCATCTCAGTTAACATCCTTCCATCCTCTGGTTTTACTCACTCTTCATTCGCAAACTCTCCCCTTCACACTCTTTTCACCTCCTTCCAAAACATTTTCCTATTCTGTTGAAAATTCACAGTCAACCGCCTACCCCACCACTCATCTGTTGCCCTTCAGCATCACGCACAGCCCTTCTCGCCCTTTTCCTCTTTTCCTTATACCTCTCATATGACACATCCTTTCTCTGCAGCCACACTTCATATGCGCGTCTCATCTCAACTACAGCCATAGTTACTCCCTTACACCACCATTCATTTCCCTTTCTTACACCACCACCCACTCGTCTCACACCACACCTCTCCCTCATACCCCACCACAGCACTCTTAAACAACTGCCATTCCTCCTGCAAACCGCCATTTTCCTGATCTATCGCTGCGTTCTACTCATCTTTCAACTTCTGATACTCTATCATTTTCTCTCTTTTATCCAACTCACTGGCTTTCAAAACTTCCCTGCCACACCTAACTCTCGTAGCACTTACCCATCTCTTAGCTACTCTGAACTTTACCTCCAAAAACTAGTGGTCAGAAATACCTCCACCCTCTCCTCTCAACACTCTCACATCCAACGAACTTCCTTTTACATTCCTAGACTCAGCCACATAGTCCATCAACGCTCTAACACAACCCTTCCACCCTCCTGCCTCACCCATGTATACTTATATCTTTCTTCTCAAACAAGGTATTTCCAATCACCATATCTTGCGCAACACACATCCCTATCATTCTTCCCATTTTCATTTCTTCCAAGCACACCATGCATATCAACGACACCTTACACTGCTACGTTTCCTACTCCAGCATTCATATCTCCCATCATTACCACAATCACATTTGTTTCAAAACTCTGCAGACACTCATCAGCATCATTCCAGAAAGACTCCCTCTCTTCTGCATCCCTTTTACTACCAGGCCCATATACACTTAAAAATACCCATAGCTCAAGTCCAAATTTCGCATTCACCCACATCAGTCTCGATGACACCTCCTTCTATTCAGTCACACACTGCTCCACTTCCAGGCTCACTAAGAAGGCCACTGCTTCTCTCGCCCTTCCTCTATCAACACCTGACACAGTTCCAAGCTAAGAGTCGCCTTTCCCTTTCATCTTTGTTTCACTCGAAGCTAACACATCTAACTTTCTTTTCACAAACATTCGCCCAATCTCCACCCTTTTAGCCTCAAACATACAGTACTACATCCATGCACGTCCCTTAGTCACCTTTTATGACACACAGGGAATACGGTGACAGAATTCTTTCTATTACAACCTGACCGCAGAGTGGTGATTCCACCCCATAGTGTGGCCAGATTGTGTTCCCCCCACCAATAGGTGGGGGGAATAAGAATGAAAAGAAAAGGAGAAAAATTATATGCCAAGTGACCACGTGTAAAGAACTGTTGCAGGAGAAGGGAAAACAGGCCACGACCATTACCTTACATAACAGCAATACTGTTGAAAAAGTGTGAATATCCCATTATCAAATAAGTCTCATGACTGGTGTTGGCAATGTAATGGGGATAATAATGGCTGCAAGAGTCAGTCAGGATGTCACTTATCATGATGATTGTAAATAAGGAACTAAGATTTCAATGAATATCCTATGTATGGTATTCATAGGTCTGGAAAAATGTCATGACAGTGTAAATAGGCAGTAACTCTACAGTGTATTAACTATTACTGAGTAGAACAAACCTACTATTATGGGGAAGTGTTTATAGCATATTCGATTGTCTATATGGGGTGTGGAACAGTAACAATCAGTCCCATACATCATGTACTTTAGAAGATGAAGGGTCCTGAGGCAAAGTCACTGTACTCAAGAATTTTAAAAAATTTTTATGCAAGAAAGAAGGAACCAAACGCCAGGAACCCGCAAACTGCTCCCTCCAAGAAAAAACAAAACAATACAAAAGAGAGCCAAATTCAAGATCGGTTCAATTCGAGATGCCTGGACACACTGCGTATGAATGACTGGAGATCATAGGAAGTAGGAAATACGGACAGAGAGGGACAATTCCAGAGCTGACCTGTTGTATAAATGAAGGACTGGGAGTAACGGTTAACTCTTGCATTAGAGAGTTGGACAGAAAAGGGATGAGAATTTGTTGCTAGACGGGTGCAAAGCACCCGTAGTAGAGGTGGAGGGATGCAAGCAGACAGTTCAGAGGAGTTGTGACCATTGAAGCAGCGATAGTAAAGAGATAAAGATGCAACAGTGCAGTGAAGAGATAGAGACTGAAGGGATCCAGTAGGAGGGGGAGAGTTGATGAGATGAAAAGCCTTTGAGTCCACCCTATTGAGAAGAGCTGTATACGGGGAGCCTTCGCACACATGAAAGTTGTACTCTAAACAGGGGCGAATAAAACCCATGTGTAAAGTCAACAACTGTGCAGAGGTAAAGAAGGTATGGAGTCGGCTTTGCAAACCTAATCTCTTGGAAGCAGATTTTATGAGATCCACTATGATTTTTCCAAGATAATTCCCGAGTGATTGAAACCACAAGCATGTTGAAGGATGGCACAGGATTAAGCTGAGTATTATTAAACCTTAGAGGGTATTCCTGTGGAAGATTGTGTCGAGTTGATAGATGTAAAAACTGAGTTTTTGATGCATTAAAAACAAGATTATTTTTATCCCAGTCAGAGATATGAACCAAGTCAGACAGGAGTGCCATAGCCTCATCCCTTGTTTGTTGTAGTAACTGCTGAGATGGACGTTGAAGAAACCGAATGGAATGGTGGAGGGTGGAGTCATCAGCGTATGAGTGGATAGGGTGAGATGTGCAGCTTAGAAGATCATTAATGAATAAAAGGAAGAGAGTTGGTGATAGGACAGAGCACTGAGGAACACCACTGTTGACAGATCTAGGAGAAGAACGATGGCCGTCTACAACAGCAGTTATAGAATGACCAGAAAGGAAGTTATTGGTGAAGGCACAGATAGAAGGATAGAAACCGTAACAGAGCAGTTTGGAAAGTAAAAATTTATGCCAGACTCGATCAAAAGCCTTTCAGATGTCAAGTGTGTTGGCAAAGCTTTCGCCAAAGTCCCGAAAGGAGGGTGACCAGGAGTCTGAAAGGTAAGTGAGAAGATCGCCAGTGGAGCGTCCCTGACGGAACCCATAGTGACGATTAGAAGGAAGGTTGTGATAGGAAAGATGCTTTACATTTTTTCTGTTAAGAAATGACTCATAAACTTTTAAAACACTGGATGTTAAAGCAATTGGACGATAGTTAGAAGATTGGGAACGGTCACCCTTCTTTGGGACTGGCTAAATGAGAGCAAACTTCCAGCAAAAAGGAAAAGTACAGTTTGACAGACAAAGACAAAAGGCAGAAGCAAAGTTTTTGAGGACAACAGGAGTGACTCCATAAGGCCCATATTCCTTATTAGTATTGAGGCCAGTGATGGGAGAATATACATCAGCTGAAGAAATTTTAATGTCAGCCATGAGGAAGTCTGAGGGGGGAAGTGAAGGAGGAACAGCACCTGAATTGTCTAAGGTGGAATTGAAGGAGAAAGTCTGAGTGAAGACATCTGCTTTATCAGTAGAATAAATAGCTACAGAGTCATCAGAATAGAGAAGAGGAGGGAAGGATGATAAGGTAAAGTTGTTAGAAAGGTTTTTGGCAAGGTGCCATAAGGAGCAGGAAGAATTCGAGTTTTGAGAGCACTTAGAATAGATGAAATTATTTTTAGCAGTGTGAAGAACTGACTTAGCACAATTTCGGGCAGAAATATAAACAAGATGTGATTCAGGGGTGGGTTGGCTCTGGTACTTTTTATAGGCCCTCTCCTTGTTGCAGGCAGCATTAGTACAAGCGTGATTAAACCAAGGCTTTCGTGCATTAGTCAAATGATATGAGAAAGGAATGTATGCTTCCATGCCCGAGAGAATAATCTCTGTAATGCACAAGGCACACTCAGATGGCTCCCAGCCGTGGAAGCAATAATCATAAAATCAAATAAGTACTGTTTGAGGGCCTCCCGATCTGCAGCTCCAAAGTGCTACAGACGACATTTCCTTGGAGGTCCACAGCCCGTACTGGAGCAATAGGTTAGGTTAAGGTAATAAGGTTGTGATTGGAGAAGCCCAATGGAGAGCAAAGATTAACAGCGTAAGCAGAAGGATTATTTTTTTTATGCGAGGAAGAAGGAACCAAAGGCTCCGAGCCCGCAATTGTTCCTTCCAAGAGAAAAACAAAATACAGGATAGAGCCAAATTCAAGATCCGATCATTTAGAGGTGCCTGGACACACTGCGTTTGAAAGACTGGAGATCATAGGAAGCAGGAAACACAGACAGACAGAGACAGTTCCAGAGTTGACCTGTTGCATAAACGAAGGACTGGGAGTAACGGTTAACTCTTGCATTAGAGAGTTAGACAGAAAAGGGATGAGTCTGCTGTTAGGTGGGTGCTGTGCACCCGTTGTAGAGATGGAGGAATGCATGCAGACAGTTCAGAGGGGCAGTGACCATTGATATAGCGATAGAAAAGAAATATAGATGCAACATTGCGACAAAGAGACAAAGGTTGAAGGGAGTCAGTAAGAGGAGGAGAGTTAATGAGGCAAAAAGCCTTTGACTCCACCCTATTGAGAGAAGCTGTATGTGGGCAGCCTCCCCACACATGAGAGTTGTACTCCGCACAGGGGCAGATAAACCTCCTGTATAGAGTCAACAATTGTGCAGGGGTAAAGAAGGAACTGAGTTGGCTTAGCACACCCAATATCTTGGAAGCAGATTTTACAAGAGATGTAATATGATCTTTCCAAGATAAGTCCCGAGTAAATGAAACCCCAAGCATGTTCAAGGATGATGCAGGATTAAGCTGAATATTATTAAACATTAGTGGGTATACCTGTGGAAGATTTTGTCGGGTTGGTAGGTGTAAAAACTGAGTCTTTGATGCATTAAAAACAATCAGATTATTTTTACCCCATTTAGAGATACGAGCCAAGTCAGACATTAGGTGTGCCGTAGCCTCATCCCTTGTTTGTTGAAGTAACTGCCAAGATGGACTTTGCGGGAATCGAATGGAAAGGTGAAGGTGGAGTCATCAGCATAAGAGTGGATAGGGTTAGATGTACAGCTTAGAAGGTCATTGATGAATAAAAGGAAGAGAGTTGGTGATAGGACAGAGCCCTGAGGAACAGCACAGTTGATAGATCTTGGAGAAGAACGATGGCTCTCTACAACAGCGGCTATAGAATGACCAGAAGGAAGCTAGAGATGAAGGCACAGATAGAAGGATAGAAACCATAAGAGGGCAGTTTGGAAATTAAAGATTTATGCCAGACTCGATCGAAAGCTTTAGAGATGTCAAATGCAATGGCAAAGCTTTTGCCAAAGTCCCGAAAGGAGGATCACAAGGAGTCTGAAAGGTTGGTGAGAAGATCGCCAGTGGAGCATTCCTGACGGAACCCATACTGACGATCAGAAAGAAAGTTGTGACAGGAAAGATGCTTTAAAATTTTTATATTAAGAATTGACTCGAAACCTTTTGAGATACCGGATGTTAAAGCAATTGGACGATAGTTAGAGGGTTGGGAATGGTCACCCATCTTTGGGACTGGCTGAATGAAAGCAAACTTCCAGCAAGAAGGAAAGGTACAAGTTGATAGAGAAAGGCGATAGAGCTTGCCTAGGCTGGGTGTAAGCACAGAAGCACAGTTCTTGAGAACAACAGGAGGGACTCCATCAGGCCCATATACCTTGTAAGTATTGAGGCCAGCAATGGCAGAAAATACATCAGCTGAAGAAATTTTAATGTCAGTCATGAGGGAGTCAGAGGGGGGAAGTGATGGAGTTGTAAGGAAGATGTCAAGTATGTTGGAGCTCTCTCCAAGGCTGTCAGGGATATGGGTAGGGTGCTTTACAAGCTGCTCTAGGTCGTTAAGGATAGAATAGATGTAGGCTTGTTCACCAGGTGGATCAGTGAAAGGAGGAGAGCCAAAAGTGGTGGTGAACATTGAAATCTCCTAGAATGGAGAGTTCAGAGAAAAGAGAAATGGATAGAATGTGTTCCACTGTAGAAGTAAGATAGTCGAACAATTTTTGATAGTCAGTAGAATCAGGGGATGAGTAAACAATGCAGATATAATTAGTCAGCGAATGACAAGAAAGCCGAAGCCAGAGAGTAGAGAATTCAGAAGAATCAAGTTCAGGAAGATGAGAGCAAGATAAATTGTTGTGTACATATTCACAACATCCACCTTTGGCTTTGAAATGAGTATTGAGAGAGTAGGAGGAAACAGGAAAGGGTTTGCTGTCAGTTGTCTCAGACATCTGAGTCTCTGTCAAGAAGTGAAGGTGATGTTTCGTGGAGGAGAGGTGGTGTTCAACAGAGAAAGTTAGAGGAGCGCCTGCAGATGATGCAGAAATGAAGAAATGAGTCAGATATTGATTCCAGGCATCTCTCTGAGTCGTCGCTGGCAGAGGGGCTGATGGTGGGGGAATTTATGTCCCCCCAGCCCCCTGGGGACTCCAAGGCCTGATTTTCTGGTGCCGCCATTTTACGTTTAATTTTGTGAAGGTAGTGTGTGCTGTGCTTGTAGTTTGGTGTTGACAGTTAGAGAAACTTGTATTGGAGAGCATGCTGCCCTATTGTCTGTGTTAATGAGACACTGAAATGAAAAAAGTTCAGCAGAGGGGAATGGTCAGGAACTAGTCCTGAGGGCTGATGAAATGGGAGCTCCAGCACTCCCTGTCATCAGCTTTCCATCCACCTTGGGAGTACTCCCCTGCTCGACTGGAGCTACAGTCTACTCCTGTTACAGTCTACTATTCTGTCTCTCGTGACACGAGTTATACTGCGCTTCATCTCATAGGGATTCGTGCAGGATGTAAACAACAACATATTTTCACCCGAACATGCCCCTCACAGCTACTGTACTATTGCCTCCAAAAGCTCCATTCCTCTTCCAGCCTTGCTTTAACTTATAACATTATACTAGTTAGGATAGTTAAAATTAACAGCTAATGAATACTGTTTTACAAACTAGACAGTGATGACTTTATACATCTTCACCAAGACTACTTAAGAGTTTTGAGTTACTGAATGGAAGGAACTCCAGAAGGGAAATAGTTCCAGTAAAATTTTTCCCACATATATTGGGTTATGTGTTGAAATGCTCACCTCTCTGAATACCTGGCCTAACATTCCAGACCAGGAGCCATCCTTCAAGCGTGAGCCCCACTCCCCATCGTCTGGCCTCACATACGAGTACCTGAAGTTTTTTGGATGGCTGATTGTTATGGCAGATCTTCCTTATATTAATGGATACAGTAAGTCTAATGAAGATGTTTCGTATGAACTGAGTGAGAGAAAATTAATACATGTCATTAAGTTTCTCTGAAAGATGCAAGTTTTGTCTGAGAGTACTTGTAGATGGGTGTTTGAGTGACTGGTTACATATCGGTACTGGAGTGAGACAGGGATCATTGATATCGCCATGGCTGTTCAGAATGAGATAATGAAGGTTATCAGTCTAAGGAGGTATGCCTGTAAAGTGTTAATAGGTAAATAAATTCAACCTTATTTTTCGTTAGGAGGTTTTGAACACAGATGGTGGTGAGATTGATGTGGTCACGTGTAAATCGAGACCAGGGGACCACCAATTGACCAAGCTGCATACAGGAGAGAGAGAGAGAGAGAGGGAGAGAGAGAGAGAGAGAGAGAGAATGTCCAGGTTCAGGAGCTGCTTTACACAAGTAACCCGGAGCCCTATTGTTTGTCTTTGTCATCCGTCTACTGTTTGCTAGCGTAAACAAGAAGGATGGCCGGCACTATCAAGGATGCACTATACTTGTGCTAGTTAGAGGTGGTACCTGAGGTGCACTGGTTTTCAGTCCTTGACTTTCACTGAGGAGGATGACAATTGTAAATGAAAAACCCATTCGGCTGAATGTCTTCCTTTCATGAGAAACTCTTGACCCTATGGCCATGTTGCATTTCATGGATTCTTTTCTCTCTGATCTCACAGGGAAGGTGTAAGGTGTATGGCCGTGTTGCATTTCATGGATTCTTTTCTGTCTGACTTCAAAGGGAAGAAGGTGTGGCTCGTATATCTAGTCAAAGTGATACTTGTTATATTGTCAAAAGATTCTAGATACTCAAGTGACTGTAAAGCCTATGTCCCACTGTCAGGAACTTTCCCCCGACACGCCACGATCTTCATGTCTTCGTGTGTCATCGCATGTCGTCATGAGTAACATGGAGTGACTTAACTATGACGTAGAGATGACGTGTGGAACTTGATCATTCTTCATGGTTCTTGGCATGCTTCAACAATTTTTGCAATGTTCATAAACTGTCAGCATGGGCACCGACAAGGAGGATAATGTGACGTGTCATAACGGTAATGTCATTTGTCTTAGCTGTGACTTAGCATGTCTTAGCTTGTCGTACATGCGACTTGACATGTCGTAGCAATAACTTGGAGATCGGATCCCGAAGACCTACTACGACACACGAAGTTATACCTACGACAGGCACGCTATGACAACTTACGACACGTTACGTGGTGATGTCTTGGCATGACGTAGAGTCAAAGTGACGGTTATTTTTAAACTGAGGGATGATTGTAGTGTGTCGTCAGAATAACGTGACGCGTCCATAGGGTATCGTGGGATGTCACACCAATGTCTTTGTGTGTCGTAGCACAAACATGACTATGTTGTGAAATGGCCATCTAGGCCTATCATTTGAGGTATGATCGTGGCATTTCACCAAGATCATACCTCGAGGGTAAGATCGTGGTAATTGGGGCCATTCTTGAAGATGAACTTGAATATGGGACACGGGCCTAATTGGGGCCATTCTCGAAGATGAACTTGAATATGGGACACGGGCCTAATTGGGGCCATTCTCGAAGATGAACTTGAATATGGGACACGGGCCTAATAGTAGAAGTACTTTTTATGACAAACATAACTTGTTGGTGACCCATTTACTTGAATACCCAAACAGTTCCCTTTCCCAACCGAGGTTAGATCTCATGTTTTAATTATTTACATTAATTACATTGATATTTTGTCAGCCTGCCACTGTCTCACCATACAATCAAGAATGGGTAATAGGACAGACTTAACCTGCCTGATCCCAACCAATTTTCCACCACTGCCCCCCCCCCCCAATCCCGACCAATGTTTGAAAAAAAAAAAAATTGGCTCAAACCTCTACTTTTGGTGAGAAACATCTAAAATTCATAGAGAAATTGCTCACCTGAGGTTTAGAATACTGGATACAGGTAGAAGTACCCATTACCTTACTGGGTTTTCTATCTGGCTGGCTCCAAAGAAAACGAGTTCTATGGGAGGGTAACTATTCCACACCACTCATAAATGGTATTTATTTATTCATTTGGTACGAATTTATACGTAGTACGAGAGTATATTGGTTTTCACACAGTAATATTGGCAATATAAGATTTTTTCACTCACCAAACACATCAACATACCTGACCTTTTTTGGCGACATTACCTGACCATCATTTCTGACTGTTTCTTCCTCTAATGCTATGTAAACTTTGTCCTCCACATTGCCATCGATTGGGGAATCACTCTGGCCTTGAATTTCATACCATGGCACGACATGTCTTTACTGGCCAGGTCACTGGTAACAGGTGAATTATCGAGACAATGGCGTGCGGGGGGGGGGTAAGGCACTGACCCTGCCTGGCATATTGTAGAGGAAAGTGTATCGTGTATACATACCAAATATCACGTGCAAAATTTGAAAATTGTGCCTATTATGGACCTTGCAATTGCTATGTGTTTATATACGTCAACAGGAGTCACAGTGAGAAAATGTGTGGTTGTATATATACGTCAATGGAAGTCGGCAGGTTAAGATGACTGTTTTATGAATTATATTTATGTATCAGTACCAGGTATGGCAATGTTATATTTGTAAAGGGTATGGTACAAACTAGAGAAAATAATAACATATGAATGGCACGATTTTCGACAGAATGGTAAATGCTGTATACATTAATGGAAGTGTAGCTGTCTCTGTAATTTTTTTCCTTACATTCTTGGGACAAAATATATGAAACAGACAAGTCCATTATTAAATTCTTGAACTTCTTTCATCCTGGTGATGCCCTTATTTAGTTTTTTAATGCTGCTTCCACTTGATTTTAGACAACTTAGGAAAGGCCTCTGATGCTGGAAACGTTTCATAAGGCTACATCTAACCAGTCTTTTTCAAAATGCCTGTCCTGAGCTGAATACAATAATGGGGAGAGGACAAGGATACGTAACAATAAAGATAATTTTCAGATTCCGTGGGTTAAACTTGACTGGTGGTGTGACTTACGTGAAATTTATCCTTTCTGCGAGGAAGTCCACAGTGTTATGTGTGGGTCCCGTAAAGGTGAGCCGCTTACCCCCTGGTGCTGTGGGATCGTCCACCATCACTGCTTTGTGTGTGAGAAACTCTTCTTGTGATACCACCAGATGAGGCCGGTGAGGGAACCTAGGATGGAATGGTGCCTTTAGCTTTCCCTGTTGGATTTTAGTGCTTCACATTACATGGAGTTACAAATTAGAGAAAATATTCCTGTGGGTCTTTTACACTGAGTTGGCCCAGATTTTCAGCCAATTTCAGCTTATTTCACGTAGTCTACTGGCAATGTAAGATCATACAATAGGTCTATTTCCTTTCTGTAGCACTTCTTCGTGACTAACACCATACTTGAGTGCTAACCTTAGGTGTACATAATTTAACTTAATCGCAGAGCAGCTGAAGTTTAATTGCATATCAATAATATTAATAATAAAAGTTGAAGCTTAATCATATATAAGTTTGAAGCCTAATCATATACCAGTTGAAGCCTAGACGTATATCAGTTAATGCATATTTGTATAACGGTTGAAGCTAATTGTATATCACTTGATGCATGTTTGTAATACAGTTGAAGCAAAGTCATATACGACTTAACACCTATTTGTATGTCAGTTAAAGCCTGATCGTTCTTAGTTGAAGCCTAATTGTTCATCAGTTGAAGCTTAATCGTATATCACCTGCAAGCTAATCATAATTATATCAGTATCCTTTAAGGGATAAGGAGCCAAATCATACCTGTGTCCACATCTGGTGACGAATCACAGGTGTGTTCACAATCTGGTACCGAACTATAGCTTTGTTCACGATCCGGTGCTGAATCATAGCTCTGTTCACAATCTAGTGCTAAATCACAGTTGTGTTCACAATCTGGTGCCGAAATGCAGCTGTTTTCACGATCTGGTGCCATGTTCATCTGTTTCTACTGTCCTCAAAAAAAAAAAAAAAATTGATTGCTTATGTGGAGAGGATGGAGAATGAGAGACTTACCATGGAACGGGTGACCAAGGATTAGACGGACGGGTGGAGTGGAGACATATGAGAGAGGGGGTGAGCTGGATGGAGGGTATGTAAGTGACAAAGGACTTGGCGACGTGGAGGTGATTTGTTTGTGGCCATCCCCTTAAGGATTATGGCATTTGGCAATAGGTAAATAAGGAGTTTAATGCTATGTAAAGGTAAATTTTTTCTTTGTGTAATAAGATGAAGGCGTTGTGTACTTAAATTGTTCCAGTAATAGGGTATTTATTTGTGTAGGCTAAATTTTAACTGATAAAATAATGTTCTATACAAGAAAAGTAGTTTTTCATATCGGTTTAATATTGCACTGAACAGGTATATTTTCTCTTTCTACAGGTATACATCACGTACTTGACAAACCTGTGGATAGATCACATACTTCATAAACTTTGAAGGGAAGAGATGGCTTCTGGAGGCAAGAACCAGGCCTCTGTCAGCAGTCCAGGTGGCCACTCGTTCTGGCAGAGTAGATGAATCACTGTACGGCAACGACGAGTACAGGTTAACTCTGAAAACATCAAATGAAGAAACGTCTTATGAAATAAAAAGAGGACCATTTAGTATACATAAACAGCAGCAAAAATAGCAGCAATGACGATAGTGATGATGATGACATTGATCATGATGATGCACACTGTTTTTTTATTCAGCTTCTTCACCCTTAGTTATTCCCCCACTGAAGGGGGGGGGTTACTTTGATATGGTGACAGGGCTTACAGAGTGATTCGCAGTGCATATACACTGGAGTCGTGCCTGTCTTTGTAGGGCTTGGCAACTGTCGGTCTCGTGGACCAAGCAGCCTCCCTACATCTCCCATGTTCCATCTTCAGCAGGGTTTTTGCCTCGCCACATGTTACCCATGCATGGTGTCCCATAAGGCTGGGAAACGGGAGTCCTGGCAGTTGAACAATGCTTCACGATGTGCCCTGCAGCAAGTAGCACATATCTTTGGTCCCACATTCTGGCTAGACGGGTGGTGTGGTTGAGCTCGACCAGATCAATCGACTGGTCACTTGTTGGCTAGGGTCAAATGGACACTAGGGGGCCTGGTGGCTGCTATAGTCCTGGAGTTACCCTTGTATAGGTCTTGGTTACCTGCTTATACTCCCTCACTGCCTCGGGTTGCCAGCGGTGTTGTCCCAGGCATTTGAACTGCCTTTGTTGGGCTCCATGGTGGGAGAAGGGGTGAGGGGATACGGTATTTTGTAGATCTCTATGGCTTCTGAATTAAACAATACTGTTGATGACTAAGGAGCTATTTTAGGCCTATCTAAATCCAGATGTTTGATTGCCACTCTGAAGCCTTTCCAGGCTCCTGGGGAGTATCCTCCTTGGCCCCGGCATCCAGCTCGGACTGGGAGGCATTCACGTTGGGTTAGTGCAGCTCTGGGGTTTAGCCCAGATGAGAAGGGGCCTGAATCATATGCAAAATATCTACTGATGAAGTCTGATGTGCCTGGGTCAATGCTACATATTGATATATTTGATTTGCTCCATGCCATTGTGTCTGATTTTGTCAGCATGTGGCAAAGAACCAAAATTTTCTTCACAGGGGGATGGAAGCATCCTTGTTCAAGTGTCTTCCCCAGAAGAGAGCTCCTGTTTAATGGCTCTGACCTCTGTTTCTAATGCTGATGTTGCCTGTGTTCCTCATGCAACATTTCACCAATGTAAGGATGTCATTTTTTTCCAGTGACCTCCTCTGATATTCAGAGGCATTGCTGTTGGAGGAACTGCGATCGTCTGGTGTGGTGACTAGAGCACCTGTAAAAGAAAATAAAGAGTATCTTGACCTCAACACCGACCTTGTTCCAGGCAATTTACAAGTTAATGTTGCTTATGTCTGTGCAACTGCCTTCGCCATCGCCATACGTGCTGACCCCAAGCGATGTTTCCTCTGGCAGGGGTAGCGACATTTTAATGGATTTTGCCACCGTGATTAGGCTGACCTTCCTGGTGTCTGTGTCTCCTGTAGTCGACGAAGTCATACAAGTGACTGCCCAGGACCTCTTAAAAGTTATCATTGCGGAGGTCCTCATGCTGTATCATGTACACATGAGAAGTTTTCGTTTCATGGAGCAAAGAAGAGAGCCCAGACTTGCTTCTTCCAACCCAGAATTACTTATGCTGCTGTGCTTTCTGGACTGCCTGTACATCGCCACGTTCCTCAGAAGCTGCCTCGACTCATTCTTCCATTACCCACTTTTCCATCTGGTGATTTGCCAGATGGTGTCCCTGTGGTTAGGGCTGCATGTAAGACTGTTGTTTGCCAACCCTCTACTCCAACTGTTTCTGCCCTTATTTCGGTGGCTGAGGGTTTGCTCACTTACGTGGTGATGGCAGATGTCCATGTTGACGTGTCTCCTTCTCCTGCCATGTCCAGCATGTCCGACTTTCCATCTGTACCTGGCAAATATGACCGTGATTCTTCAGAGTCCTCTTCGACTGAAGACCATCCACTTAAGTCCTCTGTTGAGGAACCTTGTATCGACCTCTCTCCTGTTCCCTCTGCACTGGAGGGACTGGGGTCTAGCCATGTGAAGGCTAAAGTTGATGGGTCACCTGTAATCCGGTCCTCACCTGTGGATGGTGTTGCACAGACTGTTGGTACTTCAGCTGCATCACCTAGCTTATCATCTTCACAGGGTTCTAGTTCTGTGGACTCTACTTATTCTTCTAGGGTTTCTGGTGGTGGCAGTGTCCGTTCTACATCACCCAGGGCGGCCTCCAAGCCACCTTCCAAGCAAACTGTTATTCGAGCTCAAAGAAGGAGTGCTGTCAAACTTTCTTCTTCCTCGTCCTCATGCTTGCCCTTGGATATCCGGCATAGGGTGTGGGTTCCTGGTGCTGGCCCCTCTAAGCGTCAATCCAAACCTGCTCGCTTGTCAGGAGTTGTACAGTTCCGCAGCTAATCCTGGTTCTTCTTCCACTATGGGTTCTATCATTCAGTGGAACTGTTGAGGTTTACTTGCCACCTGAGAGGAGCTGTGTCATCTTCTTGCACAATTTTCTCCTGCATGCATGTGCATCCAGGAGACCATGGTTGATGATGCTGTTCCTTCCAGTCCTTCTGTCTACCATGCTTTTCTTTCTGATCCTGTGCCCGGCCATTATTGTCATGGAGGTGCTGTTATCTTCCTTCACCAGGATATTCCTTTAACTCGTCTGGACATTTCCACTCCCCTGTAGGCTATTGGAGTCCAGGAATTTTCATGCCGTTAGTACACATTTTGTAATATTTATCTTCCCTTTAGTGTTACTGTTGAACGGGTGGATCTGGAAAACCTTATCCATGGCCATCCCTCTCCCTTTCTGTTACAGTAGAGTGACACTGAGGTCAACCCTTGGGGTGTTATTGTGGCTTAGTGGAAGAGGAGGATGTGGTTGTTTGAAACTCCAGTGAGATTGCTTATTTCCTTAACTAGACAGGTACTTTTACAGCTTTTGATTTGTCCTTGTGCTCAGCTGATACCATTTGAGATTTTAACTGGGATGTGTATGGCTGTGACCACTTCCCATTACTTTTAACAACTGCTCATGGTGGACCTCAGCCTCGTCTTCCTCACTGGCGTCTGGATAAGGCTAAGTGGACAGTGTTCATGGAATTAAATTCCATTACTCTTTCTATCAATGAGTTTGGCTGTCATATTGAGATGTGTGTGTTTTCACTGACGTGTAGCACTCAGTGGCCCTGTTATCTATTTCAAGAACGATGGGTGAGTTTCGTAAACAACTGGTTCCTTGGTGCAAACCTGAGTGCTGTTATGCAGTGAGAGCCAAACGAGATACCTTTTCTCGACCTCTTCACCACCGTGAAGATCCTCAATATTTGGTGGCCTATCAGAGGCTGTGAGCACATATGAGGTGGGTTTTAAAGAAGGCCAGGCGTTCATCGTGGCAGGGTTATGTTTCGACCATCAATATGAGGACTTCCCCTACTTAGATGTGAAACTGGGTAAGGAAAATCTCAGGAAAATTTGCTATTCCTTCCCCTCGTGTTTTAGCTGCTGGAAGTGAAACTCTGGCTGATCCTTTCACTGTTGCAGAGGTACTTGTAGATCATTTTGCCAGTGTTGCACAGAAGGATGCAGATTCGCCTTTGGCTAGCAACCGCCAGCGCCTAGAGTCTTGTGGTCTCAGTTTTGCTTCTTCTGAGGGAGAGTCTTGTAATGTCCCCTATTGTATTTCTGAACTCCAGGCGGCTATTTCACAGTGCCATGATTCCTCTCTTGGCGGTGATGATATTCCTGTTTCCTTTTTATGTCACCTGTCTGATGTTTTTTTTTTTCACTTTTGCTCTTATTGTTTAATAAGATCTTGTGTACTGGTGAGTTTCCGGCTGGTTGGAGTGTTGCGAGGTAAGGACCACCTACAGGTGACGAATTGCGGCCCATTTCTCTTACTACTTGTATGTGTACGTTCCTGGAAAAGATGGTCAGTGTTAGGTTTCTGTGGTTTTGGGGGAGACGTGACTATAAACTGTCCAGTATGTTTATCATATAATATGGTCATCCTCTGATGCCCTACCGTCCTTGGAATCTGCTGTCTGTGAGGCAGTCTCCACTAACCAACACTTGGTCTTCTTCGATCTGCAGAATGCATATGACACTTCCTGGCATCATGATGTATTACTTGATCTCCATGAGTATGGTCTTAGTGGCCGCTTGCCTATTTATATACAGCAGTTTTTACCTAACCGTTTTTTAAGTCCTGGTGAGAGGAGTACTTTCTGTTGTCCGTGCATATGATGATTGTGTTACTCTCTTTGCTATGGCCATCAATAATGTTATCAGTGTACTTCCTGATAGTGTACAAGGCTCACTGTATGTAGATAACCTCTCAATTTCCATAACCACATCCAGAATGTCTCTGGTAAAGAGGAAGTTCCAGCCAGCCCATAACCACTAGGATACCCAATTCGATCGACCGAACTTCCCTGAAAACCTATTTATGGAGCCGATTTTTCAACTCTTACAGAAAAAAAAAGTTTTATGCCCAAGGTTTAGAGCTTGAATTTACACATGTTATGCCGCAAACCAGATCATTTTAGACCAACTGGTTCATGAGCTACAGCCCATCATAGTTTTAAAAAGTTTCCCTTCCAGGTGGGGCGACGCCAGTTTTCTATGTGCTCCTACCCCTCCCTCCCTCATTGCTCCCCTCCCATGAACTTCCTCACCCACTCCCAGCACCCCCCGCTTCCACCCGTCCCCCTCCCCCTACCCCACCCTTCAGAATTTTCCAGCTCATTTTTTTTTTTTTTTTCAACCAATATCATGCAAATAATATGTCGGTGTTCCTGATTCACTCCCAACATCCTTCTCCCCAAGCACTTCTCCCCTCCCCACCGTCCCTCCCCCCGTCCCCTTTCCTCATAGCTGTGCAGCTGTCAAAATAAAAAAGAAATTGAGCCAAAGCATGCAATACATTTTTGTGGTGTTACACACTCCACCGTCCCCTCTCCCTTCCCCCCCCTCCCCTCCCCTCAGAGTTGTCAAATCAAGTAGCTGTAAGAATTTCAAGAAAAAAAAAAAAAGCCAAAGTATGCAAAACAGTGATAATGATGGAAGAGAAAGACAAACACACAAATACACACGAAAAAATGTGTTTAATAAAAAACAAACATTACTAACATTAACATGAAACATTACGGTATATTCACGGAGGAGTGAATATACCGTAAATACATGAAAAAACACACATTCTGTTTCGTGTATCGGTGTATGCAGTATTCTGGTACTTAATGAAAACACGTGACATGAATAGTAACAATGACGTATATGTATAGTACTCAAGGCGGGGGGGGGAGGAGAGGTAAGCGGACGGCATACTACAAGGGGTGGGGGGTAAGAATGGGGTGGGGGGTAGGAATGGGGTGGGGAGAGGCCTGGAGGGGTGGTACGGGGGAATAGAGGTGGGGAACAGACACCACAAGAGAAAGAGGAAAGGCAGAGAGGGAGAACAAGGGTGTGGAGGGTGGATAAGAGGGATATAACCCCCCTAGGCAGACAGGGAGGGAGGGAAAGGTGGGGAACCACAGTGGCATGATGGAGGATGGTGGGGGAGGGGGAGGAAGGGAGGGGGAGGAAGGGAGCAGGAGGCGGTCAGAGGCGAGGGAGAGGGAACAAAGGCATTGGGGTTGAGGAAAGTGGTGAGAGAGCAGTGGGGGAATCACCCCACCCCCACCATGTGTAGGGGCCTGAATCCTCCCCCCTCCCTACTCAGGACTTAGTTCTCATTGATTGCATCGATATACGTCACAATCGGGCCGAAGCCTGGTGTCTGCAGTTTTTTTTACAAAGGCTCCTTTATCGATCCTCTTCGGCATCAAACTAAATTCTGGAAAAGGATCAATCGATCATAATAGTACTTTAGGGGTTAATAGAAATTCTATGTGGGCTGAGTCTCGTGGCTTCAATTTTTCATTAACAATGACAGTGGCTATACATTTATTCGTGTCTGGGGGATTCACCAGAACCTGACTTGTATTTCTACTGTATGGTTGGCGAATATCCAGCATTGAAAAGACTCAGTTTCTGGGTCTTCTATTTGATAGACGACCAACTTTGGCTCCTCATATTTGTCCTGTTAAGGCTGTGTGTATTGAAGTTTTGTCTTCTGGGGGTTTTGGCTCATTCCTCTTGGAGTGCTGACCGTCATACCCTCTTCGTCTAGCATAGGCCCTTTATTCTTCCTAAACATGAATGTGAGTGTGAGATCTCTGCAACAGATGCTCATCTCCGGATGTTAGATTCAGAGCATCATGCAGGTGTACATCTGGCAACTGGGCTATTCAGGTCATCACTGAATTTGAGTTTGTTGGTGGATGCTGATGCCCTCCCTATGGATTTACGTCACCAGTCGTTGATGATCAGGTGTTGGTATAATCTTTACCACCTTCTGGACTCAGTTCCTCGTGCAATGGTCTCCCAGGATTCCTGATCTTCTGCTTATGACATTTGTCATAGTTTCCCAAAGCCCTTTGGTTACAGGGTCGGGTCTGTTATATCAGACCTCTCTGTTTCAAGACTGGCAGTTTGTCCACAGTGGATCCTGAGAGTGGGTTTTTGGCTACTCCCTCGTGTGACATTTTGTAGGTCCGTTGTTGGTAAAAAGAGGTCACTTCACCCTCAGGTGTCCCTTTCTCTCTGTAGGCATAATATAATACAGTACTGTATGTAACAATATTGCTATAGGTAACGATATGTAAAACAGGTAGTTATGTCTAAGTTCTCCAGGAAGAGTTACACAGAACACATCCTCTTACCTAGAAGAATCAAGAATGTTAATTCACATACTGTATATCCACAACCTTTGTTGTCCCAGACCATCAAGAATCCTTAACCATATGATGTATCTCAAACTTCCTTATAGTCCAGACGAACAAGAATTTAATGACGTATTCAAACACGTGGAGTAACCAGCCATAGCCAGTTAGTCCATGTGATAGGAATTTTACCAGACATACACATCCTCCCCACACTGTATATAATGTCAGAGAGACTCCCTTCAGATCAGAGAAAGGGGAGAGAAAGGCTAGAGAGAAGGTCCGGCATTAGGGTCACGCTCTGCCAAATTGTAACTGATTTTTATAACTGAGTGCAATAAATTTAATAACCCAAGAGTGCTGGAGTTCACCTCGTTGACACTGCGTCTCACTACTTTATTCTGGCTGAGCTTAGCGATCCATAATCGATTGCCCTATCTCCCTACAAGTACTTAAGATCACGCTATCGAGATTGGTGAACAGCAGTAATAACAAATCAACTATGATAAACTACGCCAGAGAGACTGGTTGCGAGCGGCGAAAACAAACCACAGTCAAGCACGCCTTACAAGTTTATACTAGGATATCTACCTCTCTACGTTCTCTGAGAGTGATGGTGAGCTGTAAACGAAGCCGATTAACATCTCAGTCACAGCAATCTATGACCTTGCTCTATTTGGCGACTTCACGCAATCAAAAAAAAAAAAAACAAGCAAAGCAGAGAATGAGAGCTGGCGTCGCATCAACGCAGCTTAACTTCGTCCCTAATTGCTCCTAAACCACAACTCCACGATTACGAGAAACAATATCAACAATAAACTACATCTATCAACAACTCTACAAACCTGCAAGTTAATCTCAACAAGTAAAGAAAATCAAACGTACAAGAAGAAGAAACAACGATAGTGAACGAAGTGCCACCTGAATAAAGCACAACACAACTGAATTTCCCCCACCTACTCCACCACTCCACCACAACGCCCACCACCTTCTTTCACACCACCACTACCGCAGTGAGGCAGCAGGTCGGCATTGTCATCATTTACCAAGGTCATCATAACCTGTCAATCAGTCCAAGTGCCTGACAACACCAGCCTCCCATCCTACACTTGCCTGCCTGCCATCCTGTCTTCCTACCTTAGCAACGACACCGAATGCTGACGCTGTCATACCAGGACCTGACCTACATCATCACCAGGAAGAGGAGAGCGAGTGTCTTGACCCCAGATGTAATCAACAAACAACGAACACCATGAATGTATCTCCACTGCTGTTCTGGTGAGTTGATTTATTCTAACCAAGGTTGTATTAGGTAACACTTCACAACTTACATGACCATCCATAAAATACTGTCACTTAGTTAACGAATCAAGAAGCTATATATATATATATATATATATATATATATATATATATATATATATATATATATATATATATATATATATTCATTATCATAAATATTACAAACTACACAGTGAGAGACAATTACACAATTTTCACTAACATATGTGTTTTATAATTTATTTTTACAAGCAATCAAGAGAAAAGTAAAATATGATTCATTGAGTAATCCCATTATGCTAAGTTAAGTTCCGCATTTTGTGCCCAATGGATCAATATTAACAGTGACAAATACCTTGACACAAACACCAGAAAACGATCAACAAAATATAAATTCCGAAACACCATCAGAAACACAAGAACGAGCGGAAAACCAAACTCAGGAAACAAAACATACACTAGATAAAAAACAGCAAACAGATGCAATTTACGCTGAAGTAAATGATGATGACACTTGTTCAGACACTTCAGATGTAGATAGTGAACTTTATAAAAAATTGCCTCTACTTTACTATAACTCAGACCATAGAGTATTAAGGCCAGGGGAAAATTTATAAATTGTCTGTAAATGACGATTGCAAGAAAAAACACGGTAAAGATGGCTAATGTAGATGAAGCAAGTACCGGTGCAGTACCTTCTCCACAAAATCCCAGTAATACTCCATTTCCAGTGCATATTTGTCATGAAGACAATGAACTACCAAAATTCTCTTGTACGGAAAAAGATAAGCTCGACATAAGCACACTTATTGAACAATGTCAGCAGTATTTCATTAGGAGACACATTGCAGATGAGAAAGGAAAAATAGCTGTTTTTTCAGCTAGAATAAACCAAGAACGATGCCCAGCAGGAAATTTGCTCAGGTCAGACAAGCTATTGAGAGCTTTAACCCTTAAGCAGCTTAAGACAGAATTCCTTAGGAAATTCCCTTGAGTCAAGAATTTTCTCGTTGGTATAATCCCAGAATTACACAAAATTGTAGACCTACTAAGGCAAACACATTCAGGCTCATCTAGGGGAAATTACAGCAGATATTTCCACCATTAAGAAGACCCTTTACCTAGCCTAGAAAACTCAGACTGGGTCACAAAGGATGGTAATATATAGCCAATGCATGTCGTTGACATCATTGGCTACTTATCAGCTCTATGCCAATTTCCTGACAGGATATTAAAATTTCTAAAACCATCCCATACAGTCCAGGGATGAGTTTACTTGATTTCATTTATGAGTTGGAATTAAACTGCAGTAAAGCTGGTGTGACTGACACATCACAGGCAAACAGGACAGGGATCAAAGTGCCAGAAATCGCAGCAGGGATAAATAAGTCAAGTCCTGGCAAGGACCAGAGACAATCTCGACCAATTAAAAAAAACAAAAAAAACAGGCAGGTTAGCTCAAGGACTCGTTCCCGCACACCAGGTAACAGGGCGTTAGAAAAGCCTGGCCGAAGTCCCAGTAGACATCGATTTTGATCAGGGTTGTCTGGTACATGGGTGGGTTGACTGACTAACTGGGTGAGATTAAATGAGTCTGCAAATAGCTCATATTCAAGACCAGTGTCATCAGTTCTGGCTGAATAAGTGAGTCATTCAACACTATGAACATTAATATCACCCAGAATAGTAATTTCTGATGCAGTATTAATGCTGAGGACACTTAGTTGTGAAGACAGAGATTCAAATGAACTCGGCTCTGGAGTGACATTAGGGGAACGATAAACACAACAGAAATACTTAATTTTACCAAAAGAATTTAATTGCATATTCGCCAACCAGACAGTAGAAATACAAGTCAGGTTCTGGGTGACCCCCAGACACGAATAAATGTATAGCCACTGTCTTTGTTAAAGAAAAATTGAAGCCACGAGACTCAGCCCACATAGAATTTCTATTAACCCCTAAAGTACTATTATGATCGATTGATCCTTTTCCAGAATTTGGCTTGATGCCGAAGAGGATCGATAAAGGAGCCTTTGTAAAAAAAACTGCAGACACTAGGCTTCGGCCCGATTGTGACGTATATCGATGCAACCAATGAGAACTAAGTCCTGAGTAGGGAGGGGGGAGGATTCAGGCCCCTACACATGGTGGGGGTGGGGTGATTCCCCCACTGCTCTCTCACCACTTTCCTCAACCCCAATGCCTTTGTTCCCTCTCCCTCGCCTCTGACCGCCTCCTGCTCCCTTCCTCCCCCTCCCTTCCTCCCCCTCCCCCACCATCGTCCATCATGCCACTGTGGTTCTCCCCACCTTTCCCTCCCTCCCTGTCTGCCTAGGGGGGTTATATCCCTCCTACCCACCCCACACCCTTATTCTCCCTCTCTGCCTTTCCTTTTTGTCTTGTGGTGTCTGTTCCCCACCTCTGTTCCCCCGTACCACCCCTCCAGGCCTCTCCCCACCCCATTCCTACCCCCCCACCCCATTCTTACCCCCCACCCCTTGTAGTATGCCGTCCGCTTACCTCTCCTCCCCCCCCCCCGCCTTGAGTACTATACATATACGTCATTGTTACTATTCAAGTCACGTGTTTTCATTTAGTACCAGAATACTCCATACACCGATACACGAAACAGAATGTGTGTTTTTTCATGTATTTACGGTATATTCACTCCTCCGTGAATATACCACAATGTTTCATGTTAATGTTAGTAATGTTTGTTTTTTATTAAACACATTTTTTCGTGTGTATTTGTGTGTTTGTCTTTCTCTTCCATCATTATCATTGTTTTGCATACTTTGGCTTTTTTTTTTTCTTGAAATTCTTACAGCTACTTGATTTGACAACTCTGAGGGGAGGGGAGGGGGGGGAAGGGAGAGGGGACGGTGGAGTGTGTAACACCACAAAAATGTATTGCATGCTTTGGCTCAATTTCTTTTTTATTTTGACAGCTGCACAGCTATGAGGAAAGGGGACGGGGGGAGGGACGGTGGGGAGGGGAGAAGTGCTTGGGGGGAAGGATGTTGGGAGTGAATCAGGAACACCGACATATTATTTGCATGATATTGGTTGAAAAAAAAAATAAAATGAGCTGGAAAATTCTGAAGGGTGGGGTAGGGGGGAGGGGGGACGGGAGGAAGAGGGGGGTGCTGGGAGTGGGTGAGGAAGTTCATGGGAGGGGAGCAATGAGGGAGGGAGGGGTAGGAGCACATAGAAAACTGGCGTCGCCCCACCTGGAAGGGAAACTTTTTAAAACTATGATGGGCTGTAGCTCATGAACCAGTTGGTCTAAAATGATCTGGTTTGCGGCATAACATGTGTAAATTCAAGCTCTAAACCTTGGGCATAAAACTTTTTATATCTGTAAGAGCTGAAAAATCGGCTCCATAAACAGGTTTTCAGGGAAGTTCGGTCGATCGAATTGCGTATCCTAGGGGTTATGGGCTGGCTGCAACTTCCTCTTTACCAGAGACATTCTAGATGTAGTGATGGAAATTGAGAGGTTATCTATATATAGTGAGCCTCGTACACTATCAGGAAGTACACTGATAACATTATTGATGGCCATAACAAAGAGAGTAACACAATCATCATATGCACGGGCAACAGAAAGTACTCCTCCCACCAGGATTCTTAAAAAACGGTTAGGTAAAAACTGCTGTACAAAAATAGGCAAGCACCCACTAAGACCAAACTCATGAAGAGAGAGTAATACATAAGACGTCAGGAAGTGTCGTATGCATTCTGCAGATCGAAGAAGACCATGGCCAAGTGTTGGTTAGTGGAGACTGCCTCACAGACAGCTGATTCCAAGGACAGTATGACATCAGATGATGATCACATTATACGAAAAGCATACTGGACAGTTTATAGTCACCTCTCCCCCAAAACCACACAAGCCTAACATTGACCATCTTTTCCAGGAACGTACACATACAAGTAGTATGAGAAATGGGCCGTAATTCGTCACCTGTAGGTGATACTCAGAACACCTTAATGCTGACGATTGTAAAGAACCTAAGGAAGGCAGAAGCATCAAATCTAGGAATTGCGGAGAAAGTAAACGCACTAGAAGGTAACAATACACTATTCCAACACCTCTCTGTGATCATAGAACATATTGACATAATAATACTTCAGTTATACAATACTAGAGCTCAGTATCAGGCCTTCATGAAAAAAATTTCTAATGTTGGTAACGAAAAGATCACCATTAATTTACTATCCATTCACAACCTCCGGCAAAAAATTAATCAAGCCATACATAAGCATGGTTTGAAACCTTTGTTTCAGGAAAGAACTTTGATATATTATCCATAGTTCGAAGCAACACTAACAACAACATCAATAGTAGTTCATGTACCATTTGTAACGGATGATTTTGTCACAGTCTATGAAATATACCCTTGTAAGTAAGATGACTCATTAATCATCATTAACATCAAAACAGAAGTCGTCATGATCTCTAAGAAACAGGACACTGTCACTTTCACTAGTGAAACAACAATTGAACACAAATGTCGCACATCATTACATGCATTTCACCTTTGTCCTGCGTACATCTTCACGTTTCTGCCAGCTGAGACAGTCCCTTGTGAAATGACCATCATCAAAGATCATGACATCCCTCATCATTGCAACTTCACATTTGCTCCAGATAAACCCGTCCATCATAGACACATTGGACATTCACAGTTCTTCAACCTCACTCAAAATACATCAGCTTTTGTGACTTGCCCAGACACACCTCCAGCCCATACATCAGTATCTATTTTATACATCTCACCAGATTACTGTCCTGACACCTACACTATCCACCTTGCCCACTAAAAACCATTATGCCATTCTCAACCACACACACAAATACTTCCAGCCATTGCCTAGGATGAACTTAAATGCAAGTGCACATTACGTTGACTTCACCCAAGTATGAAACCATGCAATTAATAAATCAGACAATACAATCTTGGGAAGAACACAGTAGGATTATGTTTAACCCATATTATGTATACAGCCCAGCTCCAGTCATTTTTGTAATTTTTTGCATCATATTTACTGTATTAATTTTGGCCATGCACAGAATGCACGCAAGGACTGCTAAGCTGGAATCAGTGTTTAAGAACTGTTCTGTACAAGTTTGTAAATACTGTATATATATATATATATATATATATATATATATATATATATATATATATATATATATATATATATATACATAGCCTATGATTTCATCATCCTTCGTGTAATTTTGACGCACAGTATGCTGCATGTTTTATCACGAGCGTGTTCTGCCTCAGTTCCCCACCTTCTACCGTTATAGTAGAGTAAGTCGTCCTTTCTGTTGTTCAGGGCGGGATTGTCAACTCTTTGTCCCCATGGCTTCATTTGCGTGTCCTTCTTACAAGTTGTATCAAGCTCTGCTGGCCCCTAATTTTACCTAACTCTTTGTTTTGAACCTGGAACTTTACGGGACAGTAGTGATTTTTAGTATTCTCACTTAAAGTGTACATTATCTTTCTCTGTTCCGTAACATAAATTTGGCGACCCCATATCAGGATACTCAGGATATTATCATAAGGATATTGCTTGATATCTTGTGATTGTTACTTATTCATGATGTCTACTATTACTACGCTTGATGAAGCCAAAGATTTTTTGTCAAATGTGCAAACAGTGTGTGATGTAGAAAACAGAACAAAGAATGAACTTAAGCTTGTTGCTCAACAATTGGGAATTGCTGTTCGCTCTAATCATTCTAAAGATCAAATTGTTGACATGATTAATGAAAGCTTGTTTAATGTAACTCCTCCAAATGAGCAAATGCAGATTGAATTAGCTAAGTTACAGCTAGCCCTGCAGGAGGCTTGTGTGAAGGAAGCTGAATTTCTAGCACGTGCTAAGGAGGCTGAGTCTCAGGCTAAGGAGGCTTGTGTTAAGGAGGCTGAGTTTCACGCACAAGTTGAACTTGCTAGGATTCAGGCAGACCATGAGTATCGCATGTAACAAGGTGGAACTGGATCATCTAGCTCTGATGATTTTGATGTGGCTAAAAATGTTAAACTTGTCCCTCCTTTTAATGAATCTGATTTAACAAAGTATTTTCAGTTGTTTGAGAGGGTAGCTACAGGTTTTAATTGGCCAAAAAAGTATTGGCCAGTACTCCTTCAAACTGTTCTCACCGGTAAAGCTCAAGTAACTTATGCATCTTTGCCTCAGGATCAATCTGATAATTATGATGTAGTTAAGAGCTTGATTCTTAAGGCCTATGAGCTTGTTCCTGAAGCTTATAGAGTAAAATTTAGGACAACTTATAAGCAAGATAAGCAATCCCATGTTGAGTATGCAAAAATCAAAGAAGATCTGTTAGAGCAGTGGTTACATTCTAAGAATGTGGATTCTGATTTTGGTAAATTTAAGCAGGTGATTTTGCTGGAGGACTTCAAGAGGTGTATTTATAAAGATGTAAGCCTATATCTTGATGAGAGAAGAATAGATAATTTGTCTGATGCTGCAGTTTTAGCTGATGAGTATGTTCTCACTCACAAGAGATATTCTAAAGAAAAAAGGAAAGCTGAGAGTAAGTACGTTGCCTCTACTCAGAGTACAGGTAACAGGAATGAGAATAAAGATGATGTTTCTCAGGAAGTAAGTACCAGCTTCACCTCTAGATTTCGGAAAAGTAAATGTACTTATTGTAGTAAGCTTGGTCATACTACGGAGAAATGTTTCAGGAGACAGCGTGATGTGAACAAAAAGGAGTCTTTAAATATTCAGTCAATTGGTCTAGTGTCCACTCTTGGGAGTTCCCAGAATTCTTTAACTGAGTTAACTGAACCTGCTTTGAGGGGTAACTTAAATTCTCATGATGGAGCTCCTCTTTTGAGCAGTAACGTGGGTGACACTCTCAAGAGTTCATGTGCTAATTTCCTGTCTGAAGGTTTTGTCAGTCATCTGGACAGTAATGACAGGAAATCAGTTAAAATATATCATGATACAGGTGCTTGCCAATCCCTTATGCTGACCAGTGTTCTAGGCTCTAATGTTAATTCCTCTGATGAAACTGTAATCTTACAAGGTGTAGGGAATAATTACTTCTCTGTCCCTCTGTGCAGAGTGAATTTAGAGTCTGGTTTTGTTAATGGTTCCGTTATGGTTGGGTTGGTTGAGCCACTCCCAATGTTAGGTGTAACTTTCTTACTTAGAAATGATATTGGTGGAAGTCAAGTGTGTCCAGCTCCTCAGTTGTCTAGTGAGCCAGTGGCTGCGGCCCAGGATTGTGATGTCCCTGATGTGTTCCCTGCATGTGCTGTCACTAGGGCTAAGTTTAGAGTTACTGGTGATTTAGAGGATAATGATGATGATGATGTTATCCTAGCTGACACTTTTCTTGCTAATTTGGACCACTCACCAGATGAGGCAGTACCCCGTAGTGTTGATAATTTGTCTCGTCAAGAGTTGGTTGAGTTGCAGGTTGCTGACCCTGAGTTGAAAGGTCTAGCTAACTCTGCTTGCAGTGAGGAAGAGTCAGCTGGTGCTTCTACTTGTTATTATATAAAGTCAGGAGTACTTATGAGGAAGTGGAGACCCCCAACAGTATCAGCCACCTGTGAATGTGAGGTTGTACATCAAGTTGTCATCCCTCGTGTTTGTAGGCAGGATATCATTAGAGTGGCTCATGATTCCAGTTTGGCAGGACACCTTGGAGTGAGGAAGACTGTGGCACGCATTTTGAAACACTTCTACTGGCCAGGTATCTTCAGGGATGTTTCCTGGTATTGTAAGTCTTGTCACACCTGTCAAGTTGTGGGGAAGTGTAATCAGACCGAAAAGGTTGCACCTCTAGTTCCCATTCCTCCTTTGAGGCGCCATTCACCCGTGTGTTGGTGGATATTGTGGGCCCTCTTCCTAAGACTTCTTCAGGATTTTCTTATGTGTTGACCCTGATTGATATGGCTACTCGTTATCCTGAAGCCATTCCACTTAGAAATATCTCAGCAAAGAACGTGGTTAAGGAAATGCTAAGGTTCTTCACAAAGTTTGGTCTGCCCAAGGAGGTACAGTCAGACCGGGGAAGTAATTTCATGTCAAATGTTTTCAAGCAGTCTCTGAAAGAGTTGGGCATCTCCCAGATCACGTCTTCAGCTTGCCATCCCCAGACCCAAGGTGCGTTGGAGAGATATCATCAAACACTCAAATCGATGCTCAAGAAATACTGTTTGGAACATCAGAAAGACTGGGATAAAGGTTTTCCATTCGTTGTGTTTGCCGCAAGAGAATCTCCAAATGAATCACTGGGCTTCTCACCTTTTGAACTACTGTTTGGCCATGAAGTAAGAGGACCCCTTAAGTTAAGTTACTCAAGGAATGCTGGCTGTCGGAGGAAGATGACGTCAACCTGCTGGAGTATGTGAAGTTCAAAGAACGGCTGTCCACTGCTTTACAGCTGGCGAGAGAGAATTTAGGAGCTGCTCAGGAGAAGATGAAGACTTGGTATGATAAGAAGTCCAGGTTACGCCACTTTCAGCCAGGAGATCAGGTTTTGATTCTGCTACCAGTTCATGGGCAACCTCTTCAAGCCAAGTTTAGTGGTCCTTATTTCGTGGAGAAGAAACTCAGTGATGTCAACTATGTCATCGCCACACCAGATCGTAGAAAGAACAAGCAACTATGTCACATCAACATGCTAAAGTTATATCACAGGCGGGACGAAAATAATCCAGTCTGCACTGTAGCTGTTCCACCCGAGTCTGCAAGTGAAGCTCTCCCATGCAGTATGAGCCTGAGTGATAGTTTGGGGAAGAATCCTGATATCATGAATGATCTCCAGACTAAGCTTTCTCATCTACCTCCCGAGGAAAGGCAGGAGTTTTTGGCATTACTGCAGGAGTACCCGCTAGTGTTCCGTGCCACTCCAGGAAGAACCACTGTGTTGATGCATGATGTCGATGTTGGAGACACAAAGCCAATTAAACTGCCTCCTTACCGTGTGAACCCAGTGAAAGTTCCTCTCATCCAGAAGGAGCTTGGCTACCTGTTGGACCACAAGATGATTGAGCCCTGTCAGAGCGAGTGGAGTTCTCCTGTCACTCTAGTCCCTAAGCCAGGTGGGTCACAGCGGCTTTGCATCGACTACAGACGTGTTAATCAGATCACCAAAACAGACACTTACCCTCTCCCTCGCGTTGAAGATTGCATAGACAAGATAGGAAAGGCTAGGTAAAGTAAGTTTGATTTGTTAAAGGGATACTGGCAATTACCTATGACTGAACGTGCTAGGGAGATCTCATGTTTTGTAACACTAGGAAAGACTTTTGCATGTTCTGTAAAGCCATATGGCATGAAGAATGCACCAGCCACATTTCAGAAGCTCATGAATGTTGTAACAGAGGGTTTGGCAGGGTGTGTTGTTTATATTGATGATGTATTAATCTTCAGTGACAACTGGAAAGATCACCTATGCCATGTCAGTAAATTTCTTGAGCGTTTGGTTCAGGCTAACCTTGTAGCTAATTTATCAAAGTGTGAGTTTGGTAAAGCTAAAGTTCAGTACCTTGGGTACATAATTCGTGATGGACATGTTGCACCACCAGGAGCTAAGGTTCAGGTTATAAGTGATCTTCCCAGACCTAAAAGTAGGAAAGAGCTACAAAGATTTTTGGGAATGGTAGGTTATTACCGGAGATTTGTTCTTAACTTTTCAATTCTTGTATCACCACTTACAGACCTACTGAAAAAGGGAGTTAAATTTGTCTGGACCGATAACTGTGAATCCTCTTTCAACAAACTTAAAGCTATCCTATTAAGTCAGCCAGTGCTCGCTACTCCAAATTTTGCTAAGCCTTTTAAGATGGCTGTTGACGCCAGTGATACAGGAGCTGGGGCTGTTTTGTTGCAAGAGGATGATCAGGGTATTGAACACCCTGTATCTTATTACAATAAGAAGTTCACTCCACCTCAAAAGAACTACTCAACTATTGAGAAAGAGCTTTTGGCCTTGATTTTGGGTTTACAGCATTTTTCATTTTATTTGTGTTCTGGTTTTGACCCCATAGTCATTTATACCGATCATAACCCACTGAAATTCCTTAGTAAGTTTAAAGATAAAAATCAGAGACTGACAAGATGGAGTCTACTTCTGCAGGAGTATTCATTAGACATACAACATGTCAAGGGGAAAGAAAATGTTATTGCAGATTGCTTATCTAGACTTTAGAGAGATTGTTTTAGAGTAATAAGAAATTTCCTTTGTAAATTTCTTTTTCTTTGCGGGGAGGTGTTACATAGCCTATGATTTCATCATCCTTTGTGTAATTTTAACGCACAGTATGCTGCATGTTTGATCACGAGCGTGTTCTGCCTTAGTTCCCCCCTTCTACCGTTATAGTAGAGTAAGTCGTCCTTTCTGTTGTTTAGAGCGGGATTGTCAACTCTTTGTTCCCATGGCTTCATTTGCGCCTCCTTCTTACAAGTTGTATCAAGCTCTGCTGGCCCCTATATAATGATCTCAGTCTCTGCATCATTGCCACTTAGATCTACTCCTCATTTTGTTCACATCTGTGTCCTCCCCTGTACCGTTATTATTATTGTGAGTGCTCCGGAAGTCTCCAACCATCTAGCAGCTGTGTAATTTGAGTATAACTGTTATTGCATTTTTTGCTTTTACTGTATAGCATAAGGTGTTGATTTGTAGGCCTAGTGAGTTTTTTTTGTAATTTATGTAGGATTCATTTTGTCAGCCAGTTTTAATATTATTTTGTATCTGTAATAATTTATCTTACATTAACTGAGCATTACCCAGTGTATTTTCATTTTATCAGGGCTGACTTAGGTAACTTTACTCTTGCTAATTTCATATTAATAGAGGCTATTGCAGTTAACCATATATTTAACCTGTTTTTTGCCATTACATTATCCCTATGAGTCCTGAATGTTTTGTTGTTAGTTTGAGCATTAAACTTTAACTTGTAATTTTACCTAACTCTTTGTTTTGAACCTGGAACTTTACGGGACAGTAGTGATTTTTAGTATTCTCACTTAAAGTGTACATTATCTTTCTCTGTTCCGTAACAATATATACAGGAAGGCCTTCTCATATATTGTATAAATGACTACAGTAGACTTGCCATTGTATTATTTTAATATTACTATAATAGATGTAAAGTTTTATAACTACATTATACCAATTATGTAACTTTACAATATTATGTATTTCATTTGATTACCGTATAAGTTGATTGTAATAGTATGCATTAATATGTTATGGCTATTTACTGTCGATGGTACGCCAGTTTCGAGTGACCGAGAGATATGTAGGCATAATATAACACAGTACTGCATATAACAATATAGCTATAGGTAACAATATGTAAAACAGGTAGTTATGTCTGACTTCTCCAGGAAGAGTTACAGAACACATCCTCTTACCTAGATGAGCCAGGAATGTCAATTCACATAATGTGCTGTATATCCACAACCTTTGTTGTCCCAGACCATCAAGAATCCTTAACCATATGATGTATCTCAAACTTCCTCACAGTCCAGACAAACAAGAATTTAATGACGTATTCAAACACGTGGAGTAACCAGCCCTAGCCAGTTAGTCCACGTGATAGGAATTTTACCAGACATGCACATCCTCCCCACGCTGTATATAATGTCAGAGAGATTCCCTTCAGATCAGAGAAAGGGGAGAGAAGGGCTAGAGAGAAGGTCCGACATTAGGGTCACTCTCTGCTAAACTGTAACTCACTTTTTATAACTGTGTGCAATAAACTTTGTAACCCAAGAGTGCTGTAACCCACCTCGTTGACACTGCATCTCACTACTTTATTCTGGCTGAGCTTAACCATCCATAATCGATTCCCCGATCTCCCTACAAGTACTTAAGACCACGCTATTGAGATCTCTCTGTTTTTAGAACATGCCTTAATTCATGAAGGCTCTTTCCCTGTTTATACCGATGGATCTAAGACTGATATTGGAGCAGGCTTTCGTGTCATCTTCCCTTCCTTCAGTCGGGGTGGTAACCTTCCTGGTAGTGCGAAAGCATATATTTTAGACTGACTACGATCATATATGCTCTCCACATAATTTTTACAGCTCCCCAATTTTTGTAACTTTTTGTGACTCGCGGTGCTCTGTCTCCACCAGTCTTTTAATTAATTGCAGTCACTGCTTTTATAAATTTTACATTTGCTTCTTCTCCTTGGACATCATGGCCATCTTGTGGATTTCTGTTGGGTTCCTGCACAAGTTGGTGTGAAGGGCAATATGAGAGAGTACACATTAGCTAAAGCTGTGTCCTCTCGATGGCACCTTACCAATTACCCACTCCCCGCTTCTGATATGACACATTCCTTGAAGTATGCGATTTGTATTTGTTGGCAGAGTTAGCTTGCCTTGCTTCGAATTGGACACTCACAGCTTATGCATGGGTTCCTGATGTGTGGTGGGACTCAACCGTATTGTGATGATTGCCTTGTTCCCCTTAATATCCATCACATGCTGGTCAAGTGTCCAAGTTTGGGGACCTAAGTCAGAGATTCCTCCATAGGCATTTGGGGGTATATGGTGTCTATCTGTCCTGGATGCTTGTGGAACCTACAGCGAGTTTACAGATGTTTTTAGTTTTCTTCAGAAGGCGGGCCTACTAACACCATTATAGTGAATCGATATTTATGGAATTATTATTATTTTTTAAAGTATTTTGTCACTATAAAAGCATATGAGCTTTGTTTTGAGTATATAACAATAATACAATTTGGGTGTCTTTTACTTTCTTGTCCGGCGGCATATGACCCTCGCAGTTGCACCACCATTACTACATTTAATAATCATAATTACTCTAAGTTATTCACTCAAAGTACTCATTTTTCACTTTATTTACCATGCTTTCTCAGTTTTACTAACCATTGGAAAATCACATGAACAGGAAAACCTCAGCCCCACTGTCATGTAAACAGTGCTTCCAGTCATTTTCTCTGTGCACTCAGTTAGTCTCCTTTGATTAATCTTATCAGCCTCACTGTATCACGTGTATTGGTGTAATTCATTATAATTAAAACATTATAACCTACATAAACCATAATAAATATCCATCAGTCACTTCCCATTTTCCGTCTTCCCTTCCACTTCAGCACAACCTAGTACATTATTATCACAGGGCCATTTTGCACTCCCTTATTAAGTCCCCTGTTACAAACATCCCATAACTTTTCGGTGATCGTTCCACTAGTCCTTCTCATCGTCTACAGTATATCACAACAGGGTGTATCCACAGTGATCAGTACCACTCTCACTGAATTAAGGCAGAACTTGACATTATATACACCATGAACTGATACATTAGCAGCATTCTATTACTCTACAGTATTCATTACTCGTTTATAAATTATCTCATTTTTCATTCCACAAGCACATGCAAGTAACTTACAGACCTTACATCCTCCCTCTATACCCATAATGAAATTATAACAGTTGAAGCAATTGATATGTTCCTATGATTATTACACAAATATTGCGTGTTTATGGTAGTTATATAACCATATCCTGTGGCACCCCACGGGATGCATAGAGCCTTGATGAACTCCACCAATATCTGTTCCTTGCCATCTCTTTCAGGTCCCACCAACACTCCTCTCCTGCTTCTATTTTCATTGTCCTCAACCAGGTTTCCCATGCCCTACCTCTACCTCTTCTTCCTCTAGCAGTCCACTCTGGCACATCCCGTACTAAACTGCCTTCTTTTCTATATATGTGCCGTAGCCATTTCCAGCGAGAGAGTCTCACAGATTCATTAACTGATTCCACTCCCGTAATATCCCTTAGTCTTTCATTTGTAACTCTGTCCTGCCACTTAACCCCAA
This sequence comes from Coenobita brevimanus, assembly GCF_032717465.1. NCBI lineage: Eukaryota > Metazoa > Arthropoda > Malacostraca > Decapoda > Coenobitidae > Coenobita > Coenobita brevimanus. The sequence goes on from NC_137001.1 coordinate 11,822,295, forward strand.
GAATCCATCGTTGTAGTTATATAACAAAAATTAATAGAATTTGCTTGAAATAGCAGTTTCAGCTAATTTACCAGGAAATGAAAAAAAATGCCACAGACACCACAAAAAATTTATGTGCGAGGTATGGCTACATTTTCTTAATCTGTTCAAAGTACTCAAACTTTCTAAAGGCTAAAGGTGGTTTCTGAAAGACAAACAAAAAATCAAAACTCGAAACGGGGCAGTCAGACGTCAAATACCCTGTAGTGGAGGGGTTATTATCGGATTAAAAACCTTACCTGAATGTTGTCAGATGATCACTGATAATGGCGACCAGTGAGTCAGTGCGAGAGAATGTCTTGTGAAGATGATGGAGGGTCTGGTGGCGGGAGAGGGGAAGGCGAGTGAAGGTGAGCAGCCTCGTTGTCTGAATCATCAGCAGGTGAGTTTTGAAGGAGGACTTGGCGAAAGTGGACAGGAAGTCTGGGTCGTCGCTCACCACCACCACAGTCACGCACCAAACCACCTCTGTCAGCTGTAAATGACACCAGTTTAAAAAGGAAGTTGTTCAGGGCTTCTGAAATCACGCTGTTTTATTGGTTAAAAATTTTCTGTACTATATTTACCGTGTTTCACACTGTACATGAATAGTATTTCATAGCGTAATTCAAAACTTTAAAAGGGTTACACTGTGACTTCTTAACTAACTGAGCTTGGAAACCATTTCATTTAAAATGTCTTGATGTAACTTGCTAGAAGAGCTTCTAAGCATTATAATCACAGTCAGTAAAGCAGACCCTGTTAAGGGTATAGATAGGGAGGTATGAAGGTAGCCAGATAGATAGGTGAAAACCAGTGTCGATGATGTGGATGATGTGGAGAATCATTGTTGCCAATATAAAATCATGAGATGTTGGATAGTTCGTTCTGGGTTTTATCTTGGAGTAAATCTTTTCTGTTTCACTTTCCCATCTGTCTGTCTTGTGTCGTAAGTGAAGGTGAGTTATAAACACTCGTGGGTTACAGGGTTTATTGTGCCACAGTTATATTGTGGTTTGATGGACTGAGTGACGGACTCATGTATTGTCAGCATGAAGGTGAACCTCCTACACTATCCTGTCTCTTCAATCCCTTTCTACCTTCTTTGGTCTCTTCTGGCTGTCTGACTGTTATGCCTGATTTCTAAGAATATATACTGACCATCGGGTAGGTGTGTAATGTTTAATACTTTTCTGTGCACGTGACTTAACCATCTGTCGTGAGTTATCCCATATGTTTGCTACACAATGATATTCTTCATCGCCTGGTAAGTGTTAGGTGTTAGCATTCTAGCCAAAAGATATGAATATCTAACTGGACACTAGACAGTACATATTCTGCTATCATATATACTAATGCCAATAATTATTACATGCATGTGACTATTACATATTGTGTTATGACATATTAATATCTATATATTGCGTTGTTATGCCATCTTTCCTACCTACAGTACGACCTATATTGATATTTCAGTCTACACCGTATACAGAAATATGTTTCATAGCTACTTATCTAACTGTCAGACAGTCAAGTTAATGTAAATACATGGTATCTGTTATAACTGTAAAATTAAATATAGTAAAAATTTGTAGGAATATAGTAACATTTAAGTAATCTATTTATAACACAATTTCACATGTATAATCATATATATATATATATATATATATATATATATATATATATATATATATATATATATATATATATATATATATATATATTTATGAACACAGATAATGAAACTAATGCAAGTACAAGTGCCTGGGGAATGGCTGGGAGAAGGAGGGATGTGAGAAGAGAGGAAGAAATCAGTAGGATGGAAGTTGTGGAAGCAATAAAGAAAGTCAAAATGAGGAAAGCCCTAGGAACTGATGGAGTGTGTGGTGAAACGCTGAAGCATGGGGTAGAGACAATAGTAGAATGGATGTGGAAGCTATGCAGATTGGCCTAGGAGGAAGGTAGAGTCCCGGAGGATTGGAAGTCAGGTATAATTATTCCACTGTACAAAGGAAAAGGGGAAAAAGAAGTGTGTGGTAATCATAGGGGCATTTCTCTTCTTAGTGTAATCGGAAAGTATATGGTAGGATACTTATTGACAGAGTTAGGGAAATAACAGAGGAATTAGTTGGAGAAGAACAGGGAGGCTTTAGGATGGGAAGAGGTTATGTAGATCAGATATTCATTCTTAGATCTTTAGTGGAAAAGTTTCTAGAGAAGGGAAAGATGTTGTATGCGGCCTTCATGGATTTGGAGCAAGCATATGACAGGGTATAACAAGGATTGTGAAAAGTACTAAGAATATGTGGAGTAGATGAGAAGTTGTTGAAGGCCATGAAGAGTATCTATGAGGGCACTATGGTTGCAGTGCGTGTAGATAGTGAACTGATTGATTTTTTCTACTTGAAGGTTGGATTGAAACAAGGATGTGTCGTGTCTCCATGGTAGTTCAATCTGTATATGGATGGGTTATAAAAGAGATACAAGGTAGGGCAGTGGATGTTGCAGCAGCCCTAGTGAGAGAGAGCAGTGTTTGGAAACTACCTGTACTGTTATTTGCAGATGATACTGTGTTGTTGAAAGGGAGCTGCAAGCCTTGGTGAATGAGTTTGGGAGAGTGTGTAAGAAACGGAATCTAAAGGTGAATGTAGGGAAGAGTAAAGTTATGGTCTTCGAGAGAAATGAAGTCAGTGAAAGTAAAGAGAGGCTGGGTGAGGAGGATATGGAAAATGTGAGTGCGTTTAAGTACTTGGGTAGTGTGATGAGTAAGGATGAAAGTTTAGAGGCTGAAGTACTTAAAAGGGCGCAACAGGGAAGAAAGTTGATGGTTCCTTGAAAGCAGTGATAAGAAACAGGGAAGTGAGCATGGAAGTGAAAAAGCTACTACATGACAGTATTGTGATACCAACTCTAACGTATGGAAGTGAAGCTTGGACCTTGTTGGAGGGATAGAAGTCAAGAGTGAGAGCAGTGGAAATGAGTTATTTGAAAGGAGCATGTGGAGTCACGTAGAGAGACAGACTGACAAATGAGGAAGTGAAAGAGCGTTGTGGTATGGATGTGGATGTGATAGGAAGCGTTAGGAGAAACACACTGAGGTTGTTTGAACATGTGTAGAAGATGAAGAGCGAGAGACTGACGAGGAGAGTGTATGTGAGTCAGGTGGAAGGGGGGAGAGAGAGGAGGATGCCAAGGATGAGATGGAGGGATGGAGTTGAGAGGTATATGAGAGGGGGGGGGGTGAGCTAAGAGCAAGGCAATGAAATGACGGGGGACAGGGCGACATGGAGGCGATTTGTTTGTAGCCACCCCTTACGGGATTAAGGAGTCTGGCAAGAGATAGATAGATTTTCCTATACGGTAATCTGTGTCCCCTCTAGCCCTGTTCCTCACAGAACCCCCAATCTCTCCCTGTACTGAAATATCCCAATTTTGTTCTCCTGGTTACCATTTCCTCACAAACTTCCATAACAAGGGTGGCACCTGTTACTATAGGAAATCGGAATTTGCAGTTGACATGTTTTAAGCTTCACTTCAACTGATTTTGATTACTCGTTGTACAAAGTAAAATATATAAATATTACCAGATATATTTGCATAGTCTATCCGTCCCCCAGTGCTTCTTCAGAATCCAGTGTCTTTGACCCCATATCCAGTGTTGAGTAACCTTAACCGTACCTTAGCACCTACATTACCATTTTGGGTAATTTTAACATACATAATGTAGGCCAGGACTGACGATACTGGTCTACAGTAGAGTGCGAGCTATTTGCAGAATCGTTTAATTTCACACTGTTAGTAAAGCAGCCAACCAGAATACCAGATAATCATGACCATAATGCCCATCTCTTGGATCTATTCCTAACAAATAATCCAGATCAAGAAGTACTATGACTACCAGCCACAATTTCATCAGTCTCATTAGTCGGCTCCCCCAAACCTCCCCGTTCTGAATCTGTCAGGGTGACCCAATGGCACGTTGATAGGGCAAACTGGGATGGATTTAGAAATTTTCTTGCTGATGTTCCATGGCATTCTTTCTTCTCTAGTGATGTCAGCTCTACCCAGTCCCACATTAATGACTTAACCCATTGGATCCCAGGGGTGCTGGGCGAGGCATGGCACTGGGTGGGTACTGGGCGTACCGCCCTCCGCCTATCGGCTCATAGTTGCGAAGCTCATAGGTCCCTACCCGGGGGTTCCCTACTTTATAAAGACTGAAAAATCCAAGTTCTGTCCAATATTCCGGACACTGGGCTCCAATGGGTTAATACAAGCTGGTATGGAATTGTTCATACCAAGTCAACAGTTCACTAAAAGATCAAACTGTCCAATGGGTTTGATAGCAATTGTGACAGTGCAACGTCCCAAAAGTCATCACCACATATCTCTTACTTAAAATATAAAAAACATCTGAATCACTCTTTCAATTTAAAATTGCAAGAAACCATGCAAGAGCTGTCATAAATCTTGCTAAATCAAACTTTCTTCAAAATCAAGCATCAGAACTACTTAACAATCCTAATGACAATGGAATATTCTGGTCAGCTCTCAGTTCTTTCAATAATTTCTTTAAGAAGTCTTCACCCATTCCCCCATTAAAATCTTCACATGGCAACATTTCAACTGACCGGCGTGGTAAAACGAATATCCTTGCCAGTACATTTGCCAGAAATTCATCTGTAGAGGAAGGCAGCCAGAATGTCCCAGCACTAAAACTAGACTCTACCGAAATTGTTCCACTTATAATACAGTCTAGATACGTAAAATCCATCCTAGATAATTTACCATCCAATAAAGCTTCATGCCCAGATGGAATTCCTCCAGTTGTTTTGAAAACGTATTCCCCAGAACCTGCCTCTGTTCTAGCTAAATTATTCAGACTATGCATACGTACACCCACGGACAAATGTGCTGACGCCTCTCCGTCATCACTCTGAACCATGAAACCGTGACGCATGAACCTGAAGCACCCGGTAAAGATCACACTATACAGGGGCCACCGAGGTTGGGGGTGGGAGTGAGGGGACCAGTGAGTGAGGGGGAGGTTGGCTTGTTGGAGGAGAGGGGGAGGGATGGGGTTAGGTGGATCATCACGGCAGTACTGTAAGCTTGCCTCTACACAGAGTTATGTTACTATTATCTGACACGTGTGTTTTATGAAATGTATGGTTTGTTTCGTTATCTTAAATAAAAGTTTGCCGTAAACTCTCACTGAATCCTTAAACACATAGTATGCCGGCAGTAATAAGGGGAGTGGGTTGTGGACAGTTTGAGCTGATTGTGGGCAGTTGGAGAAGCCGAGTCGAGACTACATGATGACGAACCCTTACCAGCCAGGCACACTCACAACACCGTTTCCTGAGCTGCAGGTAGGAGTTGTAGTATCGTTGTAATAAAACACGAGATATCATGTGGCTGTAGAGACAAAGAATAAGTGTTTTCTAACATTATTTCGCTACCATATTACTTGACAACGTCTTCCCCTAGATTCATCAACACATTCAGCTGGTAAACCACAGTTCGTATACTTGTGTATGTTCAGCATTACGTAAAATACACTACCGTGACGTTCTCCTTTTTAGGCAATGACTAATTTAAAATGTCTGTATATAAGACAGCGGTGGCATAAAAGACGAAAAACACACATGACTCATCCCAAGTTAGCCAAATTTGCATACACTAAGTAAAGATAATCTTCATGAATGCCAGAGATGCATGTTTACGAACAAAACATCAGCTAATTATCCTACAAATGTTGATGGATCTTGGCCCTGTCTACTTCGACATTCACACCACCACCCTCACTACACTTTTACCACTCTCACACTATCACACCACACCGCCTTTTACATCACACTGACATTGTCACTACCTCACACTAGGCCATCCGTCGAGGCCACTTGTCTTTATTGACAACTGAGTCTTTATTATATAATTGATTCTACCATTTTAGTTCAAGCCATTCGTTGTAATCGCCTTACATTTTCCAAACTTCGTGTCACACCACACTCATGTACTTGTAGTTCTTGCCATGGTCCTAATTAGCTACAGTAGCACCCCTGACAGTAATCTGATGTTTGTGTGTTTGCGCGCGCGCGCGCACGTGTGTGTGTGTGTGTGTGTGTGTGTGTGTGTGTGTGTGTGTGTGTGTGTGTGTGTGTGTGTGTGTTTGCATGTGTGTCTGTTTGCGTGTGTGTGTTTGCGTGTGTGTTTACGTGTGTGTGTTTGAGAGTCTGTGTGTGTGTGTCTGTGTGTTTAGTGTGTGTGTGTGTGTGTCTGTGTCTGTGTGTTTGCGTGTGTGTGTGTGTGTGTGTGTGTGTGTGTGTGTGTGTGTGTGTGTGTGTGTGTGTGTCTGTGTGTGTGCGTGTGTTTCAGTGTGTTTGTATCTGTTTCCGTGTGTTTGCATGTTTACATGTGGTTGCATATTTGCGTGTATGTTTGCGTGTGTGTGTTTGCGTGTGTGTGTTTCCGCGTGTGTGTTTCCATGCGTGTGCATGTGGTGTGCATGTGTGTGTGTGCATGTGTTTGAGCTTGTGGATATGCATGTGCGTGTGTGCACGTGTGTGTCTGCGCGTTTTGTTTCTGTGTGTTTGCGTATGTGTGTTTGTGAGTGTTTGCGTGTGTGTTTGCTTATGTGTGTCTTTGCTTATTGTGTGTGTGTGTTTGTGTGTATGTGTGTGTGTTTCAGTGTGTGTGTGGGTGTGTTCGCGTGTGTGTGTGTGTGTGTGTGTGTGTGTGTGTGTGTGTGTGTGTGTGTGTGTGTGTGTGTGTGTTTGCGTGTGTTTGTGTTTTCGTGTCGTGTTTGCGCGTGTGTGTTTGTGTGTGTGTGTGTGCATGTGTGTGTGTGTGTGTGTGTGTGTGTGTGTGTGTGTGTGTGTGTGTGTGTTTGCGTGTGTGTGTGTGTTTGCCAGTGTGTGTTTGCGTGTGTGTGTTTGCGTGTGTGTGTTTGTGTGTGTGTCTGTGTGTGTTTGCGTATGTGTGTTTGAGTGTGTGTCTGTGTTTGTGTGTGCGTGTGTTTCCGTGTGTTTGCATGTGTTTCCGTATGTTTGCATGTTTGCATGTGTTTGCATATTTGCGTGTGTGTTTCCGTGTGTTTGCGTGTGTGTGTTTGCGTGTTTGTGTTTCCGCTTGTGTGTTTTCGTGTCTGTGTTTCCCTGTGTTTGCGTGCGTGTGCGTGTGTGTGTGCATGTGCGTGAGCATGTGCATGTGCGTGTGTGCGCGTGTGTGTGTACGCGTTTGTGTTTATGTGTGTTTCCATTTGTGTCTTTGCGAGTGTTTGCATGTGTGTTTGCTTATGTGTGTGCATGCTTATTGTGTGTTTGAGTGTATGTTTGTGTGTTTGAGTGTGTGAGTGTGTGTTTGCGTGTGTGTGTGTTTGTGTGTTTGCGTGTGTGTGTGTGTGTGTGTGTGTGTGTGTGTGTGTGTGTGTGTGTGTGTGTGTGTTTGCATGTGTGTTTGCATGTGTGTGTTTGAGTGTGTGAGTGTGTGTGTCTGTGTTCTTACCTTACCTAATTGTTCTTACCTAATTGTATCTTTACAGGAATGAGTCAAGCTCGTATTGTCCCGTGTCTTAGACCATATTTATCGTACATATCCTTAAATTTGTGAATTGTTTTGGCACACACTATTTCATTCGGTAGTGCATTCCATTGATCAATTGCTCTGTTTGGGAAACTGAATTTCCTTACGTCTTTATCACCTCACTTCTTATGCAGTTTTTTGCAGTGTCCTCTTGCTGATGCTTCTCCATATGTTAAGTAATCATTTATGTCTATTTTCTCCTTTCCTGATATGCACTTATATAGCATTATCATGTCACCTCTTTTCCTTCTCTCCTGTAGTGTTGGTAGATTCAGTTTATTTAGTCTTTCTTCATAGCTTAGGTCCCTTACACTTGGTATCCATCTTGTAGCGGCCCTTTGAACTTTTTCAATCTTGTCTATATGCTTTTTGAGATGAGGACTCCAGACTACTGATGCATATTCCAGGGTTGGTCTAATGAATGATGTTATTATCCTTTTTAGCATGTCTTCATTTATGTATGTGAATGCTATTCTCATATTTGCAAGCAGTGTATACATGTTCCGTACCTTCTCGCTGATGTGGTCAGCCGGAGATAGTCTGTTATTGATAATCACACCTAGGTCTTTCTCTCTTTCTGATGTGTATAGGGTTTTATTTCCTAACTTATAATCCCAATCAGGTCTTTTTCCACTTTTACCAAACTTGATTACATGACACTTGTCCACATTGAATTCCATTTGCCATGTACTACTCCATTCATGAAGTTTATTTAATTCTTCTTGTAGCTCCCTACAAGAGTCTGTGCTAGTAATTCTTCTTTGTATTTTTGCATCATCTGCAAACATATTCAGATAGCTCTCATTTCCAGTGTTACTGTTTATATCATTTATGTACACTAAAAACATGATTGGTGCCAGCACCGAACCCTGTGGTACTCCACTAGTCACTTCTTTCCATGATGAGTAGTTTCCTCTTAGTACTGTCCTCATTTCTCTTTTTATGAGAAAGTCTTGCATCCAACATCCTCCTTGATGGTACAGCTTCCATAAAAGTCTTTGGTGTGGTACTGTGTCAAAAGCTTTCTTGAAATCTAAATAGATACTGTCCACCCATCCTTCCCTTTCCTGTATTGTGTTTGTTACTCTGTCATAGTAGCTCAACAGATTAGTAACACATGATTTTCCTTTTCTGAAACCAAACTGTCTTTCTGTTATCATACTGTGTTTTTCTAGATGATTTACCCAAGCTTTTCTTATAAGTTTTTCTAATACCTTGCTTACAACACTAGTCAGTGATACTGGTCGGTAGTTGAGAGGATTTTGTCTATTTCCTTTCTTGAATAAGGGGACTATATTTGCTTTTTTCCAAATATCAGGTAGTTTCCCTTGACTCAAAGATTTCTTGAAAATTAAAAATAATGGTTTACTTAACTCATTTGCACATTCTCGTAACACCCAACATGAAATTTCATCAGGACCACTTGCTTTTCCTCTGTCTAATCTACTTAACTCCTCTTGTATTACTTTTTCTGCTATTTGTATATCTGGTAGTATGTGTGGACATGCGTGTTCCACATAGCCTCTCTCAAAATTTTTTTCTTCTGTAAAAACTGATTGGAAATTCTTATTTAGTGCTTCACAAATATCTTTCTCTTGTGTATAAGTGATTCCCTCGTCCGTGATGGATTGTATTATATCTTTTACTTTGGTTTTGCTTCTGATATAGCTGTAAAACAGCTTTGGTTGATCACTACTTTTATTTATTATATCCTCCTCAAACTGTTTTTGGGCTTCCCTCCTTATTCTTGTATAGTCGTTTCTTGCCTGTTTGTAATTATTATATGCCCTTTCACTATTGTGTCTTCTGTATCTATTCCACAACAAATCTCTTCTTTCTTTAGATTTTTTACATTCTGTATTGAACCATTTCTGTATTTTCTTATCTGCTTCTTTGTGCTGTGGGATGTAATTCTGGACTCCTATTTCATAAAATTCACAAAATTTTTTATATACAGCATTTAAATCTTGTCCTTTAAGCTCATTTTCCCAATCAACTTCTAAGAAATACTTCTTTAGGTCTTGATAATTTCCCTTTTTATAGTTTAGTCTCTTTTTGTAACTGTCAGTGCTGTTTACTATGTCATATGCTATCCTGAAGTTATAATTTAGTACTGCATGATCGCTTTTGCCGAGTGGAGGGGTGATATATTAAACTGTCAATGTCATTTTCTTGCCTAGTAAATATTAGATCTAGCACTGAAGGTACATCAAGTCCTCTTTTTCTAGTGGTTTCCCTCACATGTTGCGTTAAGAAAAACTCTTGTACGAGATCCAGGAGCTTTTGGTCCCAGCAGCTTTCTTGGCTATTTATATCTAGAGTATTCCAATTTATATTTGTATTGAAATCCCCAGTTAGTATAATTCTTTCCGATTTCTCTTCCATTTTATGTAGCAAGGATCTTATACTCTGAATTGTATTCTCTGCCAGGTCCTCATATTCGTCTCTTTCCCATGTGTTTGATTTGGGTGGCATATACAAATTGGCTACAATTACTTTACCTTCAGATGTGTCGATCTCTACTGCAATCAGTTCTACTTGTGATGGTATATCTAGGTTTATTTCCTTGACTTTTAGATTTTTCTTAGTTAATATTATAATTCCTCCTCCTTTTTTGAAATTTCTGTCTCTTCTCCATATATTGTATTCCTCTAAGTTTAGTATGTCATTGGATATCCTTGGTGTTAATTTTGTCTCAGTTAGGCATATTATTTGTGGTTCATTTTCTCTGACATAATCATTCATCTCTAGTAATTTAGATACCATTCCATCCACATTTGAGTACATCAACTTTATCATCTTGTTTATATACTTGTCATGACATGGTTCTACTAACTTCCTCCTTTTTCTTCCATCCTGTTTGTGTACCACTTTCGTACCTGCAATCCCATTACTTTGTAAAAAAATTTCTTCTTGTCCTCTTCTGATCTTCCCTCATTTTTTGTTTTTGCTTCCTCCCTTTTCTCTTTCAGTAATTCCAGTTCCTCTTGTGTTAGACATCTTTTTATCCATACATTTTTGAACTCCTCTTTTTCCATAAGATTCTTTGCATTTTTTAGTATCTCTTCCACAGTGTTTACACTCTGGAAAGTCACCTTTAGAGGTCTTGTCTTGCTTTTCTCGTATTTCCCTAACCTTTTGTGTTCCTCTATGTCTTTACTACAGATTTCCTCTGATACTTGTTTCAGTAAGTTCATTACATTTGCCATCTCCTTTTTGTCTCTAGTGATTTTGTTTTTAATTTCTTCCTCTTCTATACCAGTGATTACTATTGATTTATTTATTTCTACTGAATCTCTGACTAACTTTGGATTGTTTTGGATTATTCTTTTCACTTCCTTTTTAATGTTTTTTTCCTCCACCCTTGTTTCCAAGTCTTTCTTTACTTTCACCATTTCAGCATACGTGATTTCTACATCATTTTTGTAGCTTTGCACAGCTTCATTCACCTGTGTTATCTTCTCAATATCGCTGCTCTGGTCCATAAGACTGCTTGCTTGTCTAATTGTCTCTGTGTCATTTTTTAACTCTTCCATAACACTCTCGTGATTAAATACTGTACTTCCCATTTCACTCACTTTCTTCCTAAGGGTATTCAATTCCACTGTTAGTTCACTGATGGTTGTGTCTTTCTTATTGGCCTCCTTTCCCAGTTTATCTATCTCTTCCTTTTGCAAGTGCATTTGCTTCTTTATTTCATCAATTTCATTTTTGAAAGCCATTTCTAGATTGTGTACACGTTCAACCAGTCTATTGTGAGTCTCCACTTCAACTAGTTCTTGGTAGAAATCGTCATTTTGCTTTTTACTTTTATCCCTTTTCTTTTCCAAATTTGTTTTACTGAAGTATGTATCCATTTTGTAATACTAAATGAACAGAGTATGTACTTACAGTGTGCACGCTTTCCCGGTCTTTCTGTAGTATAAACAAACCTAGCTGACTCAACGCATCGTGGTTCTTTGTTGTTTCAACCAGTCTTATTTAAACTTATTATTTCTTTTCCTTTTAATAATGAAAAATCATTTAGTCTAACCTGGTACAGAGCTTGACTCATTCAAAGATACTTATTTAGGTAATGCCTCTGGCCGTGTTGAGCTTGTATGGAGCGCCGGTACAGACGTCCACATCCGACGATGCCGTGTGTGTGTGTTTGCGTGTATGTGTGTGTGCGTGTGTTTCAGTGTGTTTACATGTGTTTCCGTGTGTTTGCATGTTTGCATGTGTTTGCATATTTCCATGTGTGTTTGCGTGTATGTGTTTGGGTGTGTGTGTTTGCCTGTCTGTGTTTCTGCGTGTGTTTTTGTGTGTGTTTCCGTGTGTTTGCATGCGTGTGCGTGTGAGTGTGCATGTGCGTGAGCGTGTGCATGTGCATGCGCTTGTGTGCGCGTGTGTGTGTGCGCGTTTGTGTTTGTGTGTGTGCGCGTTTGTGTTTGTGTGTGCTTGTGTGTGTGTTTGCATGTGTTTGTGTGTGTGCTTCTGTGTGTGTTTGCCTGTGTTTGCGTGTGTTTGCATGTGTGTTTGCGTGCGTCCTTGCGTGTTTGCTTGTCTGTTTGAGTGATTGCGTGCATTTGCGTATGCGCATGTGTGCGTTTGTGGCCGCGCGTACGTGCGTGTGTGTGTGTGTGTGTGTGTGTGTGTGTGTGTGTGTGTGTGTGTTTGTGTGTGTGTGTTTGCGTTTGCCAGCCACTTATACTCGCATTACTTCCATCCTCTATGCTCAACAATTCCTTAAAGTGTTCTCTCCATCTGCTCACGTTTTCTCCCTTCTCCACTAGTAATCTACCATTTTTATCTCTCACTCCCCTGCTAACTTCACTTCCACCCTGTCTTACTCTATTCACCTGTTTCTAGAACATTTTCTTACAGTCCCTCCACTTTACACTCAAATTCCTTCCAAATTCCTCATCCACTCTCTTCTTACTCTCTCTTACTAATCTTTTCACCTCTCTCTTTCTTTCTACATATAACTCTCTCTTCCGCCTCTCAACTTCTTCCACGCCCCTATTTCTCATCCATTCATTGTATGCTTTCTTCTTTTGTGCCACAGCCTGTCTCACCTCTTCAGTCCACCACGCTGTTCCTTGCACATATTTCTTCTGTAAATATCCTACACACACCTTCCACGTCTCCCATCTGCTCCAATTCATATTTGCCCAATCGTTCCTCCACTTCTCTCTTATACTCTGCCTTTTTCTCATCCTCTTGTAACCTTTCCACTCTCCTTGCAACTACTCCTTCCTCTCGTCTTTCCCTTCTTCTATTCCTCCATCTTACTTGAATCCTAATTCTGGCCACCACCAAGTAGTGGTCAGAAAGTGCACTCCCCCAACCTCTATGAGCTCTTGCATCCATTACACATCTTCGCATCCTTTCATCCACACACACATAATCAATCATTGCCTTCCTTTCATTCAGTTCACCACCCACCCTTCTCATCACTCGCCATATATCTGTGGATCATTTTATGCCTGAAGAGGGTATTAGCTATCACCAACCCCCTCCCAGCACAAATGTCCACTAACGCACTCCCATTCTCATCAATCTCAGCAGGCACACCCCACTCACCAACTATTCCATCCACCTTCACATTCCCAACTTTACCATTCATATCATCGATCAAAAACACTCTCTCATTCCTTCCAAACTTTTCCATGCACACTTCTACGTTTGTCCAGAACTCTTCTCTCACTCTTCTAGCACGATCTTACATTGGCGCATACACACACACAATCGCCCACATTTGTATTCCAACTTTCAACTTTACCCACACAAACCTTGACCCAACTGTTCCATACTGTCTTATGCTCTTCTTCCATCTTTTACTCACAACTATACATACTCCTTCCTTTGCCCTCTCATTCTCACCTACTCCTGCACATATACTCCATCCATACTCCCATTCTCTCACACTTTCTGCTCTCCATTTTGTTTCAGTTATTCCACATACATCCACTTTCGCACCCTCAAGCACCTGGACAATCTCTCTCTCTTTCACCTCATTTCGCTCCTCTTACATTCCATGTACCCATTACCAAGTCCTTTGTCCGGTCCTGGGTCGTCATCGTTTGGTCAGTCCTTATCCGAAATTTCTTGTTTGTTTTTTTAGTTAGTTGTTTTCTGGGGAGGGGCACTAACCCTCCGCCAAAACTTCCATCTATCTATATATTCCCTGACACCTTAATCCCGTAAGGTGTGGCCACAAACAAATCGCCTCCATGTCACTCTGTCCACCACCATTTCATTGCCCTGCTCCCAGCTCACACACACCCTCTCTCATATACCTCTCCACTCCATCCCTCCATCTTATCCTTGGCCTCCTCCTCCCACCCCCCCCGTCCACCTCACATTCACTCTCCTCGTCAGTCTCTCACTCTCCATCCTCTCCACATGGCCAAACCACCTCATTGTGTTTCTCCTAATGCTTCCTGTCACATCCACATCCACACTACAACACTCCTTCACTTCCTCATTTGTCAGTCTGTCTCTCTACGTGACTCCACATGCTTCTCTCACATAACTCATTTCCACTGCTCTCACACTTGACTTCTGTTCCTCCAACAAGGTCCAAGCATCACTTCCATACGTCAGAGTTGGTATCACAATACTGTCATGTAGTAGCTTTTTCACTTCCCTGCTCATTTCCCTCTTTCTTATCACTGCTTTCAAAGAACCAGCAACCTTTCTTCCCTGCTGTACCCTTTCAAGCACTTCACCCTCCAAACCTCCATCCTTACTCATCACACTACCCAAGTACTTAAAACGTACTCACATTTTCCAATTCTTCACCAGCCAACCTTCCTGTACATTCACTGACTTCACCTCTCTCAAAGACCATCACTTTACTCTTCCCTACATTCACCTTTAGATTCCGTTTCTTACACACTCTCTCAAACTCATCCAACAAGCCTTGCAGCTCCTCTTCATCTTCACTCAACAACACAGTATCATCTGCAAACAACAGCACAGGGAGTTTCCAAACACTATCCTTTCTCACCAGGGCCACTCCAACATCCACTACCCTACCTTGTACCTCTTTTATTACCCCATCCATGTACAGATTGAACAACCATGGAGACATGACACATCCCTGTTTCAACCCAACTTTCAAAGAGAATAATTCATTTAGTTCACCATCCACACGCACTGCAGCCTTCGCACCATCGTACATACTCTTCACAGCATTCAAAAACTTCCCATCTACTCCTTATATTCTTAACACTTTCCACAATCCTTGTCTATCCACCCTGTCATATGCTTTCTCCAAAGCCATGAAAGCCGCATACAACTTCTTTCCCTTCTCTAGAAACTTTTCCACTAAAGATCTAAGAATGAATATCTGATCTACACAACCTCTTCCCTTCCTAAAGCCTCCCTGTTCTTCTCCAACAAATTTCTCTGTTCTTTCTCTAACTCTGTCACTAAGTATCCTACCATACACTTTTCCTATTATACTAAGAAGACAAATGCCCCTATGATTACCACACACTTCTTATTCTCCTTTTCCTTTGTACAGAGGAATAATTATACCTGACTTCCAATCCTCCGGAACTCTACCTTCCTCCCAGGCCAATCTGCACATCTTCCACATCCATTCTACTACTATCTCTCCCCCATGCTTCAGCATTTCACCACACACTCCGTCAATTCCTGGGGCTTTCCCCGATTTAACCTTCTTCATTGCGTCCACAATTTCTATCCTACTGATTTCTTCCTGTCTTTTCACGTCCCTCCTTCTCCCAGCCATTCCCCAGCCACTTATACTCGCATTACTTCCATCCTCTATGCTCAACAATTCCTTAAAGTGTTCTCTCTATCTGCTCACTTTTTCTCCCTTCTCCACTAGTACTCTACCATTTTTATCTCTCACTCCCCTGCTAACTTCACTTCCACCCTGTCTTACTCTTTTCACCTCTTTCTAGAACATTTTCTTACAGTCCCTCCACTTTACACTCAAATTCCTTCCAAATTCCTCATCCACTCCCTTCTTACTCTCTCTTACTAATCTTTTCACCGCTCTCTTTCGTTCTACATATAACTCTCTCTTCCGCCTCTCAACTTCTTCCACGCCCCTATTTCTCATCCATTCATTGTATGCTTTCTTCTTTTGTGCCACAGCCTGTCTCACCTCTTCATTCCACCACGGTGTTTCTTGCACCCCCTCCGTCTTCTCTTCCTTCCACACACCACATCACATGCTGCACATATTTCTTCTGTAAATGTCCTACACACACCTTCCACGTCTCCCATCTGCTCCAATTCATATTTGCCCAATCGTTCCTCCACTTCTTTCTTATACTCTGCCTTTTTCTCATCCTCTTGTAACCTTTCCACTCTCCTTGCAACTACTCCTTCCTCTCGTCTTTCCCTTCTTCTATTCCTCCATCTTACTTGAATCCTAATTCTGGCCACCACCAAGTAGTGGTCAGAAAGTGCACTCCCCCAACCTCTATGAGCTCTTGCATCCATTACACATCTTCGCATCCTTTCATCCACACACACATAATCAATCATTGCCTTCCTTTCATTCAGTTGACCACCCACCCTTCTCATCACTCGCCATATATCAGTGGATCATTTTATGCCTGAAGAGGGTATTAGCTATCACCAACCCCCTCCCAGCACAAATGTCCACTAACGCACTCCCATTCTCATCAATCTCAGCAGGCACACCCCACTCACCAACTATTCCATCCACCTTCACATTCCCAACTTTACCATTCATATCATCGATCAAAAACACTCTCTCATTCCTTCCAAACTTTTCCATGCACACTTCTTCATTTGTCCAGAACTCTTCTCTCACTCTTCTAGCACGGTCTTGCGTTGGCGCATACACACACACAATCGCCCACATTTGTATTCCAACTTTCAACTTTACCCACACAAACCTTGACCCAACTGTTCCATACTGTCTTATGCTCTTCTTCCATCTTTTACTCACAACTATACATACTCCTTCCTTTGCCCTCTCATTCTCACCTACTCCTGCACATATACTCCATCCATACTCCCATTCTCTCACACTTTCTGCTCTCCATTTTGTTTCAGTTATTCCTCATACATCCACTTTCGCACCCTCAAGCACCTGGACAATCTCTCTCTCTTTCACCTCATCATTCGCTCCTCTTACATTCCATGTACCCATTACCAAGTCCTTTGTCCGGTCCTGGGTCGTCATCGTTTGGTCAGTCCTTATCCGAAACTTCTTGTTTGTTTTTTTTAGTTAGTTGTTTTCTAGGGAGGGGCACTAACCCTCTGCCATAACTTCCATCTATCTATATATTCCCTGACACCTTAATCCCGTAAGGTGTGGCCACAAACAAATCACCTCCATGTCACTCTGTCCACCACCATTTCATTGCCCTGCTCCCAGCTCACACACACCCTCTCTCATATACCTCTCCACTCCATCCCTCCATCTTATCCTTGGCCTCCTCCTCCCCCCCCCGTCCACCTCACATTCACTCTCCTCGTCAGTCTCTCACTCTCCATCCTCTCCACATGGCCAAACCACCTCATTGTGTTTCTCCTAATGCTTCCTGTCACATACACATCCACACTACAACACTCCTTCACTTCCTCATTTGTCAGTCTCTCTCTACGTGACTCCACATGCTTCTCTCACATAACTCATTTCCACTGCTCTCACACTTGACTTCTCTTCCTCCAACAAGGTCCAAGCTTCACTTCCATACGTCAGAGTTGGTATCACAATACTGTCATGTAGTAGCTTTTTCACTTTCATGCTCACTTCCCTGTTTCTTATCATTGCTTTCAAGGAACCAGCAACTTTTCTTCCTTGTTGTACCCTTTCAAGCACTTCAGCCTCTAAACTTCCATCCTTACTCATCACACTACTTAAGTACTTAAATGCCCTCACATTTTCCATATCCTCCTCATCCAACCACACTGTACATTCACTGACTTCACTTTTCTCGAAGACCATAACTTTACTCTTCCCTACATTCACCTTTAGATTCCGTTTCTTATACTCTCTCCCAAACTCATTCACGAAGCCTTGCAACTCCATTTCATCTTCACTCAAGAACACTGTTTCATCTGCAAACAACAGTACACTGTTCTCTCTCACTAGGGCCGCTCCAACATCCATTGCCCTACCGTGTATCTCTTTTAAAACCCCATCCACATACAGCTTGAGCAGCCATGGAGACGTGACACATCTTAGTTTCAATCCAACCTTCAAGTAGAAAAATTCACTAAATTCACTGCAGCCTTAGTGCCATCATACATACTCTTCACGGCCCTCAGCAACTTCCCATCTACTCAACATATTCTTAATACTGTTCACAATCCTTGTCTATCCACCCTGTCATATGCTTTCTCCAAATCCATGAAGGCCGCAGACATCTTTCCCTTCTCTAGAAACTTTTCCACTAAAGATCTAAGAATGAATATCTGATCTACACAACCTCTTCCCTTCTTAAAACCTCCCTGTTCTTCTCCAACTAATTCCTCTGTTATTTCCCTAACTCTGTCAATAAGTATCCTACCATATACTTTTTCCTATTACACTAAGATGACAAATGCCCCTATGATTACCACACACTTCTTTTTCCTCTTTTCCTTTGTACAGTGGAATAATTATACCTGACTTCCAATCCCCCGGGACTCTACCTTCCTCCCAAGTCAATCTACACATCTTCCACATCCATTCTACTACTGTCTCTCCCCCTTGCTTCAGCATTTCACCACACACTCCATCAATTCCTGGGGCTTTCCGCATTTTAACTTCATTGCTTTCACAGCTTCCATCCTACTTATTTCTAACTCTCTTCTCACCTCTCTCCTTCTCCCAGCCATTCCCCAGCCATTTATCCTTGCATTACTTTCATTCGCTTTGTTCAGCAATTCCTTAAAGTGTTCTCGACACCTGCTCACTTTTTCTCCCTTCTACTAGTAATCTACCATTTTTATCTTTCACTCCCCAGCTAACTTCTTTGGCACCCTGTCTAGCTCTCCTTACCTCATTCCAAACATTTTTTTCCATTCCCTCCATTTTACACTCAAGTTCCGAATTCCTCATCCCCTCTCGTCTTTCTTTTACTAACCTTTTCTCCTCTCTACACATAACTCTCTCTTCCGTTTCTAAACTTCTTCCACACCCCTGTTTCTCATCCTCTCATTATATACTTTCTTCTTTTGCGCCACAGGCTCTCTTACCTCTTCATTCCACCATGCTGTTTCTGCACCCCCTTTCGTCTTCAGTACAGCTCACTCACCACTTCACATGCTGCACAGATTTCTTTTGTGAATATGTTGCACACACCTTCCACTTCCCCCATCTGCTCCAGTCCATAATTACCCAATCGCTCCTCCAATTCTCTCCTATATTCTTCCTTTTTTCCATCCTCTTGTAACCTTTCCACCCTCCTTGTTTGTACTACTTCTTCCTGTCCTTCCCTTCTTCTATTTCTCCATTTCATTTGGACCTTGATTCTGACTCCCCCGACCTCTTTATACTCTTGCATCCGTTACACACCTTATCCTTTCATCCACACACACATAATCAATCATTGCCTTCTGTTCATTCAGTTCACCACCCACCCTTCTCATCACTTGCCACGTATACCTATGGATCATTTTGTGCCTGAACAGAGTATTGGCTGTCACCAACCCCTCTCTCAGCACAAATGTCCACTAATGCACTGCCATTCTCATTCGTCTCTGCAGGCACACCCCACTCACCAACTACTCCATCCATCTTCACATTCCCTACTTTTCCATTCATATCTCCAATCAAAAACACTCTCTCATTCCTTTCAAACTTTTCCATGCATGCTTCTACACTTGTCCAGAACTCACTCTGCTTGCACGATCTTGCATTGGCACATACAATCACACAGTCGCCTATGGTTGTATCCAACTTTCAATCTTACCCACATAATCCTTGGGCCAACCAATCCGTGCTCTCTTATATTCTTCTTCTATCTGTTACTCACAACAATACACACTTCTTCTTTTGCCCTCTCATTCTCACATCCTCCTGCGCATATACCCCATCCATACTCCCGTTCATACTTTCTCCTCGCCATTTAGCTTCAGTTAATCCACATACATCCACTTTCGCACCCTCAAGCACCTGGACAATCTCTATTTCCTTCACCTCATCATTTGCTTCCCATTCATTCCATGTAGCTATCCATACCATGTTCTTTGTTCGGTCCTTGGTTGTCGCCCTTTGGTCAGTCCTGGTCCAAGGCTTCTTGTTCAGATTTTTAGTTAGTTTATTTCCAGGGAGGGGCTCTAACCCTCCGCCAACCCACTTGTTGTCAAGTAAGGAGCACGTGTTGTTTGGTTATTAGGTTACCACCCAGCGTTGTAAATGCTTTCCTGGTTTACAGGAAATCATTTGGCTTGCTACTCAGTGTAGAGCTACCCTAATAACAGAGTACCACTGCACTAAGTGGGTGGATGATGGGTGCCCCCACTTACCAGCAAAACTTCTGTCAGGACTCCATATTATAATAATACCAATCGTAATAGAGAGGAACACAAATGTGTAGTCTTAAAGGTAGTCAAGGTGTGGGAATAGGAAATATGTCAGCAAGAGTTAACCAAGGGAAATGTATTTGCGATTTCAGTGGGAATGCCAGACGTGCAGTATGTCACCGGAAACGATACATGCACACATACACATACACAGACTTCTAAACATTTGGACGACAGTGTAGCCCACGTGATGGAAGTTCTTATATACGGAAAGAAAGAGGAGGAGAAGTCAGAAGGAGGCTACCAACAGGGGCGAGATGGTGGCAGAGAGAGAGCGAGACAGTAGGGAGGTAACGGCGGGATTTTACACTTCACTCGTGTATGAGACACTTTAGTTTATATTTCTAAGACAATTAAATTATAAACAGCTCCATACTCATCTTTACCTCTCCTGTCATTGCATGACAAAAGGAATTAAGATTATCTACTTACAAACCTACTCACGTATAACAACAGCTCGTCCACGAGTCCAATATATGTGTAACTGATCTACAAAACACACTACAAGAAGCTAGGAAGTTTTGTAAGATATGGTGGCAGCAGAAGTACGAACCTCGTCTACGAATCTACAGTGAACTTCTACAAAAGCAGGCGAGACGGTAACCAAGATCAGCTTCAGTTCTACAGTTGATTCTACATTATATAGAAACTATAATTCTATGATCAAGTAACCACAATCAAGTATACAGTAAGAAAAACGAGTTATGAGTGAGGAAAAACAAGCTCTACAATTAACTACAAGTAACAAGTCTATGTGACATCTCTACAATCTTCTACACACACCTACAAGAAGCGGCAGTCTTCATCTCACAACGAGTAAATCACAGTAAGAAAATACCAAGAATACATCGAGAAAGAAAAAGAAAATAAACAAAAGAAGAACAATAACAATGCAACAAACCCCCACCCCTCTCTCCAAACCGCCCTCACCTCCGTCTCCACCAACCCCGCTGACGCAGGAGTGCAGAGGTCAAGACAACAGCAGCAAATACCAGAGCCATAATTCACCACTCTACTCATCTCATTCATCTTCACTCAAGTTACTCATTGATACTCATTTACTCACCACAGCTGCCAGAGTGAGAAGTTGCTGTGTTAGCGTTTTGCTAAGAAAGCTAAGGACACCCCACAACACGTCAATCAACCAGTGAAGGACAACGCTATCACCACGTGCACCACCACTCACACATTCCCAGTACAGAAAAATTAGTGAGTTACATAGTTACTTTGTTTACACAATACACAGTGGTAGACAAAACCTTCTGTACAAACATATAAAACGTGCTGTATAGTTACAACTTACATACACATACGTATTTCAATTATCTGGATAATTCAATCACTAAATACTTACACCAACAATAAATATTCTACATTGTATATATTCATTCATTTACTATACCAATGAGTGTTACCATTTATATCTACATAAAATACATGTTTCATACATACAAGTATACATTATACCTCCACAAATAAAGAAAATATATTATCACAGTTACTCAGTGAGCGATTATAAAAATTGTATTAAAAATTTATTAATTAAAGCTATCTGGTGGAAACAGACAAATTAAGTTACAAGGAAAACCAGGAATAAAATGGCCAACACAAATGACGTTAGCAAAAATGGTCAACATCATCCACACAATCATGAAGACAAAGATTTCCACACAGTGCTGACATATATTGCCCACGATAGGTACAAATAAACAAGTGAGTGTATAAGTTAATGTTCTATATAAATATATAAATATATATATATATATATATATATATCATAAAAATATATATATATATATATATATATATATATAAATACATAATAAAAAATATATATATATATATATATATATATATATATATATATAATATATATATATATATATATATATATATATATATATATATATATATATATATATATATAAATATATAAATATATATATATATATATATATATATATATAATATTATATAAAATAACAAAACATGGAGCTATATAATATCACTTTCAATAATATATGTGCAAGATAAACTAAGCTTTAAAAAAGGGTCCCAATGGAATTAGCCAGCAACTATTGAACCTAGGACAACAACGAAGAAGCATAGAAAAAAGAAGAAAAACAAACTATAGAAAATCAATACATACAAAAATACAGTAACATCTCATAACAAACAAAAATAGGTGTAAATGTTACTACTAATGCTATTAATGCAACAATACAGCATAAACTCCTTCTATATATGAAACAAAGAGCAAGTTATTGTTCTCCACGAGCCAGTGGCAAGCCATATCTTCACTATCATCGACTGCAGCATGACTGGATTATCGATGTCAGGACTGCAGATACTGCAATATTACTGCAATTACTACAATTAAGTAACGACAAGGTGTGTGTATGCGCCAACGCAAGATCGTGCTAGCAGAGTGAGAGAAGAGTTCTAGACAAATGTGGAAGTGTGCATGGAAAAGTTTGGAAGGGATGAGAGAGTATTTTTGATCGGTGATATGAATGGTAAAGTAGGGAATGTGAAGGTGGATGGAAATAGTTGGTGAGTGAGGTGTGCCTGCTGAGACAGATGAGAATGGCAGTGTGTTAGTGGACATTTGTGCTGGGAGGGGGTTGGTGATAGCTAATACCCTCTTCAGGCATTAAATAATCCACACGTATACATGGTGAGTGATGAAAAGGGTGGGTGGTGAACTGAATGAAAGGAAGGCAATGATTGATTATGTGTGTGTGAATGAAAGGATGCGAAGATGTGTAATGGATGCAAGAGCTTATAGAGGTCGGGGGAGTGGACTTTCTGACCACTACTTGGTGGTGGCCAGAATTAGGATACAAGTAAGATGGTGCAATAGAAGAAGGGAAAGACAAGAGGAAGGAGTAGTTGCAAGGAGGGTGGAAAGGTTACAAGAGGATGAGAAAAAGGCAGAGTATAAGAGAGAAGTGGAGGATCGATTGGGCAAATATGAATTGCAGCAGATGGGGGACGTGGAAGGTGTGTGCAGGGTGTTTACTGAAGAAATATGTGCAGCATGTGATGTGGTGTCTAGGAGGAAGAGAAGACGAAGAGGGGTGCAAAGAACAGTGTGGTGGACTGAAGAAGTGAGACAGGCTGTGGCAAAAAAGAAGAAAGCATACAATGAATGGATGAGATATAGGGGCGTGGAAGAAGTTGAGAGGCGGAAGAGAGAGTTATATGTAGAAAAAGAGAGGTGAAAAGATTAGTAAGAGAGAGTAAGAAGAGAGTGGATGAGGAATTTGGAAGGAATTTGAGTGTAAAGTGGAGGGACTGTAAGAAAACGTTCTGGAAAGAGGTGAAGAAAGTAAGACAGGGTGGATGTGAGGTTAGCAGGGGAGTGAAAGATAAAAATGGTAGATTACTAGTGGAGAAGGGAGAAAAAGTGAGCAGATGGAGAGAACACTTTAAGGAATTGTTGAACATACAAGATGGAAGTAATGCGAATATAAGTGGCTGGGGAATGGCTGGGAGAAGGAGGGAGGTGAGAAGACAGGAAGAAATCAGTAGGATAGAAGTTGTGGAAGCAATGAAGAAAGTTAAATTGGGGAAAGCCCCAGGAATTGATGGAGTGTGTGGTGAAATGCTGAAGCATGGGGGATAGAGAGTAGTAGAATGGATGTGGAAGATGTGCAGATTGGCCTGGGAGGAAGGTAGAGTCCCGGAGGATTGGAAGTCAGGTATAATTATTCCTCTGTACAAAGGAAAAGGAGAAAAAGAAGTGTGTGGTAATCATAGGGGCATTTGTCTTCGTAGTATAATAGGAAAAGTGTATGGTAGGATACTTATTGACAGAGTTAGAGAAAGAACAGAGGAATTAGTTGGAGAAGAACAGGGAGGCTTTAGGAAGGGAAGAGGTTGTGTAGATCAGATATTCATTCTTAGATCTTTAGTGGAAAAGTTTCTAAAGAAGGGAAAGAAGTTGTATGCGGCTTTCATGGATTTGGAGAAAGCATATGACAGGGTGGATAGACAAGGATTGTGGAAATTATTAAGAATATATGGAGTAGATGGAAAGTTGTTGAATGCTGTGAAGAGTATGTATGATGGTGCTAAGGCTGCAGTGCGTGTGGATGGTAAAGTAGGTGAATTTTTTTCTTTGAAAGTTGGGTTGAAACAGGGATGTGTCATGTCTCCATGGTTGTTCAATCTGTTCATGGATGGGGTAATAAAAGAGGTACAAGGTAGGGTAGTGGGTGTTGGAGTGGCCCTGGTGAGAGAGGATAGTGTTTTGAAACTCCTTGTACTGTTGTTTGCAGATGATACTGTGTTGTTGAGTGAAGATGAAGGGGAGCTGCAAGGCTTGGTGGATGAGTTTGGGACAGTGTGTAAGAAACGGAATCTAAAGGTGAATGTAGGGAAGAGTAAAGTGATGGTCTTTGAGAGAGGTGAAGTCAGTGAATGTACATCGAGGTTGGATGGTGAGGAATTAGAAAATGTGAGTACGTTTTAAGTACTTGGGTAGTGTGATGAGTAAGGATGGAGGTTTGGAGAGTGAAGTGCTTGAAAGGGTACAGCAGGGAAGAAAGGTTGCTGGTTCTTTGAAAACAGTGATAAGAAACAGGGAAGTGAGCATGGAAGTGAAAAAGTTACTACATGACAGTATTGTGATACCAACTCTAACGTATGGAAGTGAAGCTTGGACGTTGTTGGAAGGACACAAGTCAAGAGTGAGAGCAGTGGAAATGAGTTATTTAAGAGGAGCCTGTGGAGTCACATGGACGGACAGGCTGACGAATGAGGATATAAAGAAGCGTTGTGGTGTGGAGGTGGATGTGATAGGAAGTGTTATGAGGAACACACTGAGATGGTTTGGCCATGTGGAGAGGATGGAGGGTGAAAGACTGACGAAGAGAGTGTATGTGAGTGAGGTGGAGGGGGAAGAGGGAGAGGGAGGCCGAGGATGAGATGGAGGGTTGGGTTGGAGAGGTATATGAGAGAGGGGTGTGTAAGTTGGGAGCAGGGCAGTGAAATGGCGGGGGACAGGACGACGTGGAGGCGATTTGTTTGTGGCCACCCCAAACGGGATTGAGGCGTCTGGCAATCGATAGATAGAGAAGTAACAACAAACGATTGCATTCTGTTACATTTGCTACAATTATTTAACTACAAACGTTATGTAATAATTGCAGTTATGTACAATACAATTACTATGTAACAATACAATTATGTAACAATTCATAGTGTTACTACAGTTCTGTATTACTACAATGTTACTACAATATTACTACAGTGTTACCACAATTATGTAACTACAAACGATATGTAACAATTACAATACAATTAAGTGCAATAAAAATATAATTATGTAACAATACAATTACGTAAAAATTCACATAATGTTACTACAATTCTGTATTACCAGAATCATGATACAAGTTAGGTGAAAAATTAGGCATTACTAAAGGGATAACTCCATATGTAATATAGTGATCTAGCAGTATTACCATTGCTCAATTATATGCGTACAGTATGTCTGTTATGCATACACATTTACAATATGTTATACAATATTCTGTAATCAATTTAACTATAGTGCATTTGCTCCATTATATATACAACTTGTTTAAAATGTTTTATGTTTCTAGAATATTATTAGATCAGTACAATATTCTCATGAATATTATGCCTATACAGTATTATAATCAATATTATGTATTAATAGATTAGAGTGTGTCACTGACAAATGCTGTCAGAGGACCACCAGCTGGCGTGACCGAGAGATGTCAGGACTCCATATTATAATAATACAAATCACAATAGATAGGAACACAAATGTGTAGTCTTAAAGGTAGTCAAGGTATGGGAATAGGAAGTATGTCAGCAAGAGTTAATCAAAGGAAATGTGTTTGCAATTTCAGTGGGAAAGGAAATGTGTCTGCATTTCTGTAATGAATGCCAGACGTGCACTATGTCACCGGAAACGATACATACACACATACACACAGGCTTCTAGAACATTTGGACGACAGTGTAGCCCACGTAATGGAAGTTCTTATATAAGAAAAGAGAGAGAAGGAGAAGTCAGAAGGAGGCTACCAATAGGGGCGAGAGGGTGGCAGAGAGAGAGTGAGACAGTGGGGAGGTAACGGTGGGATTCTATACTTCACTCGTGTGTGTGACACTACTTAATATTTCCAAAACAGATAAAATTATAAATAGCCCCATACTTATCTTTACCTCTCCTGTCATTGCATGACAAAAGGAACTAAGATTATCTACTTACTAACCTACTCACGTATAACAACAGCTCGTCCACGAGTCCAATATATGTATAACTGATCTACAAAACACACTACAAGAAGTTATGAAGTTCTATAAGACTTCTGCCTATCCGAATTCTGTTTTTCCCGGAACTACATCTATCTGTAACTCACTTCCCAAGAGTTGTTTCCTCCCAGATATCAACCTACAGCTGTTCAAATCCAACTGTTACAGATTTTTAATGAATCTTCCTCTGTTTTCTTATTTTTAAAAATGTGGAGAGGATGGAGAGCGAGAGACTCACGAGGAGAGTGTATGTGAGGGAGGGAGAGGCCAAGGATGAAATGAAGGGATGGAGTGGAGAGGTATATGAGAGAGAGGGGTGTGAGCTGGGAGCAAGGCAGTGGAATGGCGAGGGACAGGATGACATAGAGCCGATTGGTTTGTGGCCACACCTTATGGGGATTATGGCGTCTGGCAATAGACAGATATATATCTCAGTCACTCCTGATTTATTGCAGTGCAACTCTACCTCATGTATGTAGTCTAATAAGCACATTCCTGGATTATGAGGTATTGTCTTAGATATTTTCAGCACTCTTTCGGACAAATTTCATAAAGCAGTTATATATCCAATTATGTCAACGACATGCATTGGTGACATATTACCACCAGCTTCAACCCAATCTGAGTTTTTCATGTTAGTTAACAATATCTGTTTAATAGTTGACACATCTGCAGTTATCTCACCCAAACCTGAGTTGGAGTGTTTTTTTTATTTTTTTTTATTATGCAAAGTAGAAGGAAACAAAGACCAGGAGGTCTGCAAATTGTTCCCCCCAAGAAAAAATAAATAACAGGATAACAGAAAGCCAAAATCAAGATCCGTTCATTTCAAGATGCCTGGACATACTGTGTTTTAAAGACTAGAGATAATGGCAAATAGGAAATACAGACAGAGGGAGACAGTTCCAGAACTGACCTGGTGCATACATGAAGGACTGAAGGACTGGGAGTAATGGTTAACTCTTGCATTAGAGAGTTGGACAGAAAAAGGATGAGAGTTTGTTGCTAGAAGGGTGTTACGTGCCTGTCGTAGTGGTGGAGGGAAGCAAGTAGACAGTTCAGAGGAGCAGTTGTAGTGCCACAAATTTGATATTCATGTATGTGTTTAGAAGTACTGTAATTTTTAAGTTAGATAGGGTGTAACCTGAATACTAGTCTATAAATTCCTATCCTAGTAGTAATTCATATGTTAATGATTAATGTAGGGCTAACTTTATTTTTTATATGTATGTATCTCTGTATCTATGCAGTGGGTGATGTAATTGTGGATGTTGAGCTATGGGAATTCCCCGTCTGGTCGAGTAATAAATAACAGATGTGCGCAGCTTTCCCTCTTCCTTTGTGCGTCGCCATTGGGCGCCGATTTTAAACCTTAAATAGAATAATGATGAATATACAAAACAGTTAAGTTGGCAGTGAAGAATAAAGTGAAGAAATTGAGGAAGTGGCTGAAACATAAAAGCCCAGAGACAAGACTTGAGTATATAGAGGCAAGAAATGAAGCTGAGAACATAAAGAGACAAGCAAAAAGAAATGTTTGGAAAGACTTAGGAGAAGCTTTAGAGGAAGATGTCAGAGGAAATAAAAAGAAAATATTTGGACTGGCAAAATCATACCCTAAAGACAAAACAATGATCTACAACTTGAAAGATGACGATGGTAATATAATCACAGACGAGGACAAAATCAATGAACGATGGCAAAACTACTTTAAAAGACTACTAAACAGAGAGACAGTAGATCTTGAGGAGTACAGAGATGGATTGGGTGCAGAGTATGAAGACAGGACGAAATTGATGACTTAATAACAATGAGAGAACTCGAGGACTCTTTGATAAAGATGAAGAAAGATAAATCACCAGGCAGCGATGGAATACCTATTGAATTGATCAAGAATGGAAGTAATCGACTAAAAGAAACAGTGTTAAGAGTGGTCAATGAAGCATGGGTAAATGGAAAAATTCCACCGGATTGGGGCAAAACCATCATAGTGCCCATATTTAAAGGAAAGGGTGATTCGGGACTGTGTAATAATTACAGAGGCATATCGCTTATAAACCACATAGCTAAACTCTACGAAAGAATTATAGAGAAAAGAGCAAGATCTATAATTGAAGACAGACTAGGAGAAGAGCAGTTTGGGTACAGGAAGGACAGAAGCACGTCGGACCCGGTATTTGTACTCAGAATGGTGATGGAAAAATGCTGGGAGTATAACAAGGACCTATATGTTGCCTTTATTGACCTGTCAATGGCTTTTGACTCAATTCCTAGGAAAAAGCTTTGGAGGTGTCTTGTAGAGGAATATGGAATCACTGGGAGATTGAAGAGGGCCATTAAGAGTACATATGACCCTCATCAATGTAAGGTTCGAACGGGGTATGAAAAAGATACTTGGTTTGAAGTGGAAACTGGGGTGAAACAAGGAAGTGTACTATCCCCATTACTGTTTATTGCTTATATGGACATGATAATTAAAAGATTCAAGGAAAGGTTTGGAAATGAAGAGCAAGGGGATATATTGGCCTACGCAGACGACATCGCATGTTGGAGTAATAGCCGGCCACAAATAACAAGAGCTTTGGAGTGCTGGAGGGAATGTTTTGAAGAAGCAGGAGTAACAATAAACATAAAAAAAACAGAAATACTCACTGTGAAAAAGCAAAATGATGACGCGGATGATATAGTAGTTGGGGGCGATCAGGTCAAAGAAGTAGAACTTGTAAAATATCTGGGGTGTATTTTTACGAAGGAGGGAGATAAGAATAAGAGAGATCACCGAAAGGATAACTAAATATAGCAGATGTGTATGCTCTCTA
>NC_137001.1:11851622-11901622 GCF_032717465.1 Coenobita brevimanus
TCCAATACTCAAAGAGATATGTACCACTGGAGGCAAAGAGAACTATATTCCAGTCTATTTTAACATCTATACTCACATACGCATCTGAGAGCTGGACTCTGACAACCCGAGACTGGAGCAGAGTTCAAGCAGCAGAAATGAGACCACTGAGAGAAATAGTGGACAAAACAAGGAAAGACAGAATCAGGAATGAAACAATAAGAGAAATGGTTGGAGTAACATCGGTGAGAAAAGTAATCGAAAATTCACAACTGAGATGGCTAGGACATGTTGAGAGGATGGACGAGTCAAGAATAGTGAAGGAGAGATGGAATTGGAGACCTGATGGCAGAAGATCAGTCGGAAGACCTCAGAAAAGATGGAGAGATGGTGTGGAGGAACTGTTGGACAGACGAGGTATGTATAACATCGAAGCATTCAGAAATCAAGAGTCCTTTGAGAGAACCAACTGGAGACGGCTGATCCACCTGACAGGCTAAATGCCTACCTGGGAGCCGAATGAATGAAATGAATGAATACAATTCTTTCTGTAACCCAGTTGTGAAATGTTTACTAATGAAGCTGCTAGAACCCAAATATGTAAGATTAACAGTCCAAAAGGCCTAAATAATGTCATTTGTGAGGATTTAAAGGTCCCGTTTGTCTTGGCCGTCACTAGATGACATGAGCTGCCTTAAAATTAAAAGTGAGATAGTGATAGAATCAGTATCTAAATTAAGTAAAGAATAAATCCCAAATTTTCCCCAGTTCAATCAAAAGTCCTGGCGTCATGGGTACACTGCTAAATAAATTGCAAAAAGAGTTGAAACCCACCATATTTCAAAAACACCACCTCATTTGACTTAGCAGTGGCATCGCTAGAGTGCCCAAGGAGCCCACTCGAGGTCCAGACGTCCTATATAATGGACGTTCGTTCAGGTGAGCCATCCACATTTCTCCTTCCCCTCCCCCTCTTTTTCTTTGTTTAATCCTTATTTGTCATGGACTATATAAAGTAATATTGTTGAAAGTTTAACGTAGCCACTCAAGGTCCAGACGTCGTATATAATGGACGTTCGTTCAGTCCCCAGACACCAGCGACGTCAGTGTGAGCATGAGGCCTTCCCTTAGTATTGTCCAAAGACTTGAGCATACACACATTACACTATCCATGAATTATTTTATAAACCAACTGTAATTGTAATAGTATTATTGATCTATCAAGTGAATTTTATTTTGTAAATAAGAAATAGAAATTTGAAAGTGATGTAATCTGGTAACGGAAGAACGAAATTCAAAACCATTAACCGTTTTCTTTCTTGTAACTAAGGTTAGGAAGTTAGGAGCGTGGAAGGGAACTTAGTGACTGTGAGCAATGATGTAATTTTGAAATGAACCTCGAGGCTAAACAAGCCCAAGTGATTATGTTTTTTTAGTGATTATATAGCAATGAGGATTATGTACTGTAAATAGTCCTGAATTGATATTGGATTCTAGAGAATTACATATTGAGAGTATATTATATGGATGAAAATGAACACGAGTAATCATTCTTATTGGTTCGAGGCTATGCTAGCCCGAAAAGATAACCCATGCTCGTAAAAAGGTCCCTGTCTTGAGGCTATTGTCAAGCCCAAGAATAACTGACAAAAAGAAAGTATGCTACAATGACTTCATACATCGCTTGTATGTATCAAACTGTTTTCGCCTGGTAATAATGTTGTAGGAAGGATCATACTACAAAGGGTCATGTAATTAAAAATGTTTTGTGGAAATTAGCATAAAATTATCAAAGTAGAGTAAAGTATTTATCTTTTCTTATTTTCTTAGTGTACTTAATCAAGGGAATTAAGTCCTCAAGCCTATTCACTCCCCTTCCAATTCAAGATTCCTTCGCTGAGGGAACGACGACCACCTGTGGTACTGATTAAATCTAAGCTCGGCCAAAAATTACAAATGCTACCACAATTCTTTTTTTTCTTTAATATTTACCATCTACTATACTAAGTCGAGTACCACCTATATTATCCATGGATGAGTTGATCAGTGGCAACAACAGGTAAGATTATTAATATCCGTCCTTACACTGGATGAACAATAACGGTGGGGATAGTAAAAACTCATGCCGTTACATATGCACAAATTCCTATGATTTTCCAAGGGTAACTCGTCTGGCTCTCTGGCGGGAGACGGCTGAAGTAACTGCGTATCAGGTACAAAGAGACGGCGCCAAGGTTAAACAAAACTATTTATATGATAGAAATTGTTTTTTTCTTACCCCAGAACGGTGCAGATCACCGACCCAAGCACTCTACACTCAGTCACAGAGATGTATAGAAATAAACTGAGTCTTTTCTTTAATACCGTTTATCAAACAAAGCAAATCAAACACTCATCCACCAACAACACTCACAGACGTTGAACAAACCGTATTTACACTTCACAGACTGCACTTAGCGACCAGTCAATCATGAAGTGGGTGATTAAAGAGAAGGAGGTGCAGAGAGAGAGAGAGAGAGAGAGAGAGAGAGAGTGAGAGAGAGAGAGAATTAAAAAAGGAAGGGAAGTAAAGGAGGGAATATACGAGTATGGGCGAGAAAGAGGAAGAAAACAGAGGCAGGAAGGAGAAATATATACAAAGAAGACGAAGGGAGAAGAGAACAGAGGAAAGACAGGAAAGAAGAGAGAGAAAAAAAGAGAAGACAAAAGAGGACAGGAGAGGAGACGAGAGTTGAGGACAAGAGAGAAGAGAGAAGAAAAGATAGAAAGAGGAGAGAGAGGTCATCTTCGGAAATGCATCCCTGAAAAGTCAGTTGTAATATAGTTTGCATAATGTGTGTGTGTGTGTGTGTGTGTGTGTGTGTGTGAGAGAGAGAGAGAGAGAGAGAGAGAGAGAGAGAGAGTTGATTAAGATAAAAAATAAAGGAATATGGATTACAAAAGATAGTGAGGAGAGGAAAGGAAGGCTATATGAAGGAAAAGGGAGCAGAAGAAGAAGAAGAAGAAGAGGAGAAGGAGGAGGAGGAGGAGGAAGAAAAGGGAGAAGAGGGAGAGGAAAAGGGGTGAATAAGAGACTTAGACGAATGAGGAGGACGACAGTGGGTAAAACTAAGCATGATAAAGCAGTTTAGTGAAGGAGGGGAATGTAGTTTTAAGAAATATATCTAAGAAAGGAAGAAAGTGACAGATGGAGACGACGACAAGATCTGGCATTCCTGTCGGTTAAGGATGCTCCCTTAGACCTCTTCTTAAGCAATATATTTTGGGATATGGCTGGTTTATATCCTTCTCTAGGCCATTTATGCAGTATGGCGAAATTGGAAGGATTTGTGTAATATGGAGGGCAGCAAGGTCTAGTAAGTAAAATAAGTGCTTAGGAAAAGGTGTTTGGGAGCATCCTTATCAGGCGAGATGCCGGCCTCAGACTATCTCGAACTGGCTCGAATCGGCATGAATCGAATTGGCTTGACTCCGACCTCTCCTAACACTGATGCAAAAATTCTGACTGATAGACAAACTCAAAGTATAATTCACTATTTTTTTTTTACAAGACTTCATAGTACGATATATTACAGTACATTACGTTGTGGTTCAGTGCAATGCGTTGTAGTTCGCTATATGACGTTACAACACTGCGTCTCTGTTCAACGCATTAGTCACAACGCATAACGTCATTATACAGCAACTACATCGCAGATCAGTTCATTATGGCAATTCAACACACATTACGTTGAAGTACGAGACAGTTCATTACCTACCTTAATTACGTTGCAGTACATTACGTCACGGTAAATTATAGTACAGTAAACTACAGTACACATTGCTTCACTATAAATTACAGTGCATTGTCGCAGTAAATTCTGCTAGAGTACATAAGTCTCAGTGCTTCATGTACATTACGTCGGAGTGGCTTACGGTGCAGTACGTCACAGTAAATTACGTCACAGTTCATTATCTTAGTGAATTACGTAACACTAAATGCAGTTCATTACGTAGTTTAGTTATAACGCATTACGCTCCGTTACGGAACAGTACATTACCTTATAAATTAATACAGTCTCTCGAACGTTATAATTGATTACATTGCGTCAGCTGGAGGTAATATATATATATATATATATATATATATATATATATATATATATATATATATATAGAGAGAGAGAGAGAGAGAGAGAGAGAGAGGGGCTAGTGCAGAGTTTTGCTGATGTCTGTGAGCGTCGTGCCTTGACAGTAAATGTAGAGAAGAGTAAAATGATGGTTACTGAGAGAGAAGGTGACTCCCAGTGTGATGTCACAGTGAATGGAGAGAGACTGGAATTGGTGAGAGAGTTCAAATACTTGGGTACAGTGATAGAAAAGAGAGGAAAATGTGCAAAAGAAGTTGAAAGTAGAGTGGCACAAGGAAGAAAAGTAGCTGGTGCAATGAAGGCCTTGATAAGAAACAGAGGCTTGAGTGTTGCAGCTGCACGAGGCTTACATGAGGGGGTGTTAGTGCCAACTCTAACATATGGGTGTAAGACTATGGTGTGGCATGAAAATGAAAAGTCAAGAGAAAAAGCGTTGGAGATGTGACTGCTGAGGAATGTATGTGGAGTACAGAGGGTGGATAGGATACGAAATAATGTGATTCGTGAAAGGTGAGGAGTAAGGAAGTCGGTGGACACCAGAATCGAAGAGTGTACTGAGATGGTATGGTCATGTGGAGAGACTGGATAACAATAGAGTGGTGAAAAATGTATGTCTAGGCGAATCTGAAGGAGGAAGGAGGCGAGGCAGGCCAAGGAGAAGGTGGAGAGCTATGGTGGATGAGTGTGTGAGGAAGAGAGGTATGGAAGTCGGTGAGGCTAGGGAAC
This sequence comes from Coenobita brevimanus, assembly GCF_032717465.1. Taxonomy (NCBI): domain Eukaryota; kingdom Metazoa; phylum Arthropoda; class Malacostraca; order Decapoda; family Coenobitidae; genus Coenobita; species Coenobita brevimanus. Next base: position 11,856,458 of record NC_137001.1, read on the forward strand.
TGACAAGAGATCGAGCTGGCTGGATGAATGTTGTTAGGAGAAGTGCATGATCATGGATTTTGGCACCAATTTGAGCATGACAGCGTCCGGATTGACTCAATCGGATACGTTTGTGCGAAGCTGCAGAATGTGGTGAATGTTTTTTGGCATATCCGGTGGAGCCAGGACTCCGGGGTCTTGAATGATGAGTGAATGGAAGTGTGGCCTGTTTGGTTTGGGCAAGTTTGTGCTGTCTAGACGTGCTACTCCTCACCCTGCGCTTGGGTGGGAAAGGAGGTCAGGATGATGATGATGATGATGATGATATATATATATATATATATATATATATATATATATATATATATATATATATATATATATATATATATATATATATATATATATATATATATATATATATATATTGTTACGGGAACAGAGAAAGATAATGTACACTTTGAAGTGAGAATGCTGAAAAATCAACTACTGTCCCGTAAAAGTCTCCAGGTTCAAAACAAAAGAGTTAGGTAAAATTACAAGTTAAAGTATAATGCTCAAACTAACAACAAAACATTCAGGACTCATAAGGATAATGTAATGGCAAATAAACAGGTTAAATATATGGTTAACTGCAATAGCCTCTATTAACACGAAATTAGAAAGAGTAAATTTATCTAAGTCAGCCCTGATAAAATGAGATACCAGATAATACTCATAGTGAATGCCAGATAAATTATTACAGATACAAACTATTATCAAAAATGACTGACATAAAGATCCCTACATGAATTACAAAAACTTCACTAGGCCTACAAATTAAACCTTATGCTATACAGTACAAGAAAGAAAATGCAACAACAGTTATACTCAAAATTACACACAGCTGCTAGATGTTTGGAGATTTCTTTTGGAGCACTCACAATAATAATATTATCTGTACAGGGGAGGACAGAGATGTGAACAAAAATGAGGAGCAGATCTAAGTGGCAAAGATGCAGAGACTGAGCTCATTATATAGGGGCTAAAAGCAGAGCTTGATAGAGACTTGTAAGAGGGATGCGCAAATGGAAGCCATGGGGACAAAGAGATGAAAATCCTACACTGGAATCAGCCACGAAAATGACGACTTACTCTACTATAACGGTAGAAGGGGGGACTGAGGCAGAACATCGCTCGTGATCAAACATGCAGCATACTGTGTGTTAAAATTACACAAAGGATGATGAAATCATAAGGGGCTATGTAACACCTCCCCACAGCTAAGAAAAAAGAAATTTTACAAAGGAAAAATTTCTTTATTACTCTAAAACAATCTGTACATGGCATTACAGAACATGCAAATGTCCTTCCCAGTGCTACAAAACATGAGACCTCCCCAGCACGTTCACAGTCATAGGTACTTGCACAGCGTATCCCCTTTAACAAATCAAACTTACTTATGTACCTAGCCTTTCCGATCTTGTCTATAATCTTCCACACGAGGGAGAGCCTGGTAAGTGTCTGTTTTAGTTATCTGATTAACACGCCTGTAGTCAATGCAAAGTCACGCTGTGACCCACCCGGCTTAGGGACCAGAGTGACAGGAGAACCTCCACCTGCGCTCTGGACAGGGGCTCAACTCATCTTGTGGTCCAACAGGTAGCCAAGCTCCTTCTCGATGAGAGGAACTTTCACTGGGTTCACACGGTAAGGAGGCAATTTAATCTGGCTTCATGCGTCTCCAACATCGACATCATGCATCAACACAGTGGTTCTTCCTGGAGTGGCACGGAACACTTGCTATGGTACTCCTGCAGTAATGCTTCGAAAACTCCTGCCTTTCCTTGGGAGGTGAGACGAGAAAGCTTAGTCTGGAGATCATTCATAGATATCAGATTCTTCCCCAAACTATCACTCAGGCTCATACTGCATGTGGAGAGCTTCTCCACTTGCAGACTCGGGTGGAACAGCTACAGTGCAGACTGGATTATTTTCTGTCCTCCGCCTGTGATATAACTTTAGCATGTTGATGTGACATAGTTGCTTGCTCTTTTCTACGATCTGGTGTGGCGATGACATAGTTGACATCACTGAGTTTCTTCTCCACGAAATAAGGGCCACTAAACTTGGCTTTGAAGAGGTTGCCCATGAACTGGTAGCAGAATCAAAACCTGATCTCCTGGCTGAAAGTGAAGCGGTAACCTGGACTTCTTATCATACCAAGTCTTCATCGTCTCCTGAGCAGCTCCTAAATTCTCTTCTCGCCAGCTGTAAAGCAGTGGACAGCCGTTCTTTGAACTTCATCACATACTCCAGCAGGTTGACGTCATCTTCCTCCGACAGCCAGCTTTCCTTGGAGTAACTTAAGGGGTCCTCTTTACTTCATGGCCAAACAGTAGTTCAAAAGGTGAGAAGTCCCAGTGATTCATTTGGAGATTCTCTTTCGCGGCAAACACAACGAATGGAAGACCTTTATCCCAGTCTTCCTGATGTTTCAAAACAGTATTTCTTGAGCATCGATTTCAGTGTTTGATGATATCTCTCCAACGCTCCTTGGGTCTGGGGATGGTAAGCTGAAGACGTGATCTGGGTGATGCCCAACTCTTTCAGAGACTGCTTGAAAACGTTTGACATGAAATTACTTCCCTGGTCTGACTGTACCTCCTTGGGCAGACCAAACTTTGTGAAGAACCCTAGCATTTCCTTAACCACGTTCTTTGCTGGAGATGTTTCTAAGGGAATGGCTTCAGGATAACGAGAATAGCCATATCAATCAGGGTCAACACATAAGAAAATCCTGAAGAAGTCTTAGGAAGAGGGCCCACAATATCCACCAACACACACGGGTGAAAGGCGCCTCAAAAGGAGGAATGGGAACTAGGAGGTGCAACCTTTTCGGTCTGATTACACTTCCTCCCACAACTTGACAGGTGTGACAAGACTTCACAAATACCAGGAAACATCCCTGAAGATACCTGGCCAGTAGAAGTGTTTCAAAATGCGTGCCACAGTCTTCTCCTCACTCCACAGGTGTCCTGCCAAATTGGAATCATGAGCCACTCTAATGATATCCTGCCTACAAACACGAGGGATGACAACTTGATGTACAACTCCTCCCATTCACAGTCGGCTTATTGATGCTGTTGGGGGTCTCCACTTCCTCATATAAGTACTCCTGACTTTACATAATAACAAGTAGGAAGCACCCGGCTGACTCTTTTTCACTGTAAGAAGAGTTAGCTAGACCTTTCAACTCAGGGTCAGCAACCTGCAACTCCAACCAACTTCTTGACGAGACAAATTATCAACACTACGGGGTACTGCCTCATCTGGTGAGTGGTCCAAATTAGCAGGGGGCAGAAAAGTGTGTCAGCTAGGAAAACATCATCATCATCATTATCCTCCTCTATATCACCAGTAACTTTAGACTTAGCCCTAGTGACAGCACATGCAGGGAACACATCAGGGACATCACAATCCTGGGCCGCAGCCACTGGCCTCACTAGGACAACTGGAGGAGCTGGACACGCTTGACTTCCACCAATATCATTTCCAAGTAAGAAAGTTACACCTTGACATTGGGAGTGTCTCAACCAACCCAACCATAACGGAACCATTAACAAAACCAGATCTCCTAAATTCACTCTGCACAGAGGGACAGAGAAATAATTATTCCCTAAGCACCTTTGTAAGATTACAGTTTCATCAGAGAGAAATTAACATTAGAGCCTAGAACACTGGTCAGCATAAGGGATTGGCAAGCACCTGTATCACGATATATTTTAACTGATTTCCTGTCATTACTGTCTCAGAGGACTGACAAAACCATCAGACAGGAAAAGTAGCACATGAACTCTTTGAGAGTGTCACTCCACGTTACTGCTCAAGCAAAAGAGGAGCTCCATCATGAGAATCTTCTAAGTTACCCCTCAAAGCAGGTTCAGTTAACTCAGTTAAAGAAACATTCTGGGAGCTCTCGAAGAGTGGACACTAGACCAATTGACTGAATATTTAAAGCACTCCTTTTTGTTCACATCAAGCTGTCTCCTGAAACATCTTTCCGTAGTATGACCAAAGCTTACTTACAATAAGTACATTTACTTTCTCTGAAATCTAGAGGTGAAGCTTGGTATATTTACTTCCTGAGAAACATCATCCTTATTCTCTTTCCTGTTACCTGTACTCTGAGTAGAGAGGCTGTAAACGTACTTTCACTCTCAGCTTTCCCTTTTTCTCTAGAATATCTCTTGTGAGTGAGAACATACTCATCAGCTAAAACTGCAGCATCAGCACAAATTATCTATTCTTTTCTCATCAAGATATAGGCTTACATCTTTATAAATACACCTTTTTGAAGTCCTCCAGCAAAATCATCTGCTTAAATTTGCCTCTTCAAAATCAGAATCCACATTCTTAGAATTTAACCACTGCTCTAAGAGATCTTCTTTTGATTTTTGCATACTCAACATGGGATTGCTTATCTTGCTTGTAAGTTGTCCTAAATTTCCTATTCTATAAGCTTCAGGAACAAGCTCATAGGCCTTAAGAATCAAGCTCTTAATCTACATCATAATTATCAGACTGATCCTGAGGCAAAGATGCATAAGTTACTTGGAGCTTTACCGGTGAGAACAGTTTGAAGGAGTACTGGCCAATACTCCTTAGGCCAATTAAAACCTGTAGCTACCCTCTCAAAACAACTGAAAATACTCTCATTGTTAAATCAGATTCATTAAAAGTAGGGACAAGTTTAACATTTTTGTAGCCACATCAAAATCATCAGAGCTAGATGATCCAGTCTCCACCTTGTTTCCATGCGATACTCAGTGGTCTCGCCTGAATCCTGGCAAGTTCAACTTGTGCCTGAGCCTGTATCTGTGCCTCCTGAATCCGAACCCGAGATTCCCCGCCTCCTTAGCCTGAGACTCAGCCTCCTTAGCACGTGCTTGAAATTTCAGCCTCCTTAACCACGAGACCTCCTCTGCAGGGCTAGCTGTAACTTAGCTAATTCAATCTGGCGTTTGAGCTATTTGGGAGGAGTTACATTAAACAAGCTTTCATTAATCATGTCAACAATTTGATCTTTAGAAATGATGAGAGAGCGGAACAGCAATTCCCAATTGTTGAGCAACAAGCTTAAGTTCATTCTTTGTTCTGTTTTCTATATCACACACTGTTTGCACATTTGACAAAAAATCTTTGGCTTCATCAAGTGTAGTAATAGTAGACATCATGAATAAGTAACAGTCACAAAATATCAAGCAATATCCTTATGATAATATCCTGAATATCCTGATATGAGGTCGCCAAATTTATGTTACGGAACAGAGAAAGATAATGTACACTTTAAGTGAGAATGCTAAAACTCACTACTGTCCCGTAAAGTTCCAGGTTCAAAACAAAAGAGTTAGGTAAAATTACAAGTTAAAGTTTAATGCTCAAACTAACAACAAAACATTCAGGACTCATAAGGATAATGTAATGGCAAATAAACAGGTTAAATATATGGTTAACTGCAATAGCCTCTATTAACACGAAATTAGCAAGAGTAAATTTATCTAAGCCAGCCCTGATAAAATGAGATACCAGATAATACTCAGTGAATGCCAGATAAATTAATACAGATACAAACTATTATCAAAAATGACTGACATAAAGATTCCTACATGAATTACAAAAACTTCACTAGGCCTACAAATTAAACTTATGCTATACAGTACAAGAAAAAAAATGCAACAACAGTTATACTCAAATTACACACAGCTGCTAGATGTTTGGAGATTTCTTGAGCACTCACAATAATAATATCTGTACAGGGGAGGACAGAGATGTGAACAAAATGAGGAGCAGATCTAAGTGTGCAAAAGATGCAGAGACTGGAGCTCATTATATAGGGGCCAGCAGAGCTTGGATACAACTTGTAAGAGGGACGCGCAAATGAAGCCATGGGGACAAAGAGATGAAAATCCCGCACTGAAACAACAGAAATATATATATATATATATATATATATATATATATATATATATATATATATATATATATATATATATATATATATATATATATATATATATATATATATATATATATATACATATATATACATATATATATATATATATATATATATATATATATATATATATATATATATATATATATAGATAGATAGATAGATATATATAGATAGATAGATATAATTTATTTACTTTATATATGTATATTGGCTCTAATCTTTTACATATTAATAATATTATATATTTATGTGCAATATATATGAGGCACTTTCTGCAGAAGTGAGGCAAGTGACACGAACAGAAAACCGAGAAAACAGCGGTTGAACTTTTGGGTATCTCGGAGTCTGGGTCAACCCTTGCCTCACTACGGTATCAAGTCGCTCAAGACTCTGGGATACACTCTACTGTCAAACACTGTTATCTCGGCTGTCACTTGCTTTGGTAATAATGTTACATCATAGTGAATGTTTTTGTTCTGCCTTTTTTTTTTTTTTCAGTTTTCAGGAATATAGGCCTTAAAGACCTTTCTGGTTATATTTCGAGGCAAATTTGTACATAGAGAGACTCTATACACCAATTCCAGATCAGTGCAAGTGATAACTCAGTTTCGACCTCCGGGTCACTTACCTCATTTATGTAGGGAGCGCCTCATATATGTTTTATATATATATATATATATATATATATATATATATATATATGTACATACACTGTGTATATACATAGTCCCCCCCCCAGAAAACAACTAACTAAAAAAAACAAACAATAAGCCTCGGACAAGGACTGACCAAACGATGACGACCAAGGACCGGACAAAGGACATGGTTATCGGAACGTGGAATGTAAGGGGAGCGAATGATGAGGTGAAAGAGAGAGAGATTGTCCAGGTGCTTGAGGGTGCGAAAGTGGATGTATGTGGAATTAATGAAACAAAATGGAGAGGAGAAAGTGTGAGAGAATGGGAGTATGGATGGGGTATATGTGCAGGAGTTGGTGAGAATGAGAGGGCAAAGGAAGGAGTATGTATAGTTGTGAGTAAAAGATGGAAGAAGAGCATAAGACAGTATGGATCAGTTGGGTCAAGGATTGTGTGGGTAAAGTTGAAAGTTGGAATATAAATGTGGGCAATTGTGTGTGTGTATGCACCAACGCAAGATCGTGCTAGAAGAGTGAGAGAAGAGTTCTGGACAAATGTAGAAGTGTGCATGGAAAAGTTTGGAAGAAATGAGTGTTTTTGATTGGTGATATGAATGGCAAAGTTGGGAATGTGAAGATGGATGGAATAGTTGGTGAGCGGGGTGTGCCTGCTGAAATAGATGAGAATGGGAATGAGTTAGTGGACATTTGTGCTGGGAGGGGGTTGGTGATAGCCAATACCCTCTTCAGGCATAAAATGATCCACAGGTATACATGGCGAGTGATGAGAAGGGTGCGTGGTGAAAGGAAGGCAATGATTGATTATGTGTGTGTGGATGAAAGGATGCGAAGATGTGTAATGGATGCAAGAGCTCATAGAGGTTGGGGGAGTGGAGATTCTGACCACTGCTTGGCGGTGGCCAGAATTAGAATTCAAGTAAGATGGAGGAATAGAAGAAGGGAAAGACGAGAGGAAGAAGTAGTTGCAAGTAGAGTGGAAAGGTTACAAGAGGATGAGAAAAAGGCAGAGTATAAGAGAGAAGTGGAGGAACGATTGAGCAAATATGAATTGAAGCAGATGGGAGACGTTTAAGGTGTGTGCAGGATTTTTACAGAAGAAATATGCGCAGCATGTGATGTGGTGTCTGGGAGGAAGAGAAGACGGAGGGGGGTGCAAGGAACAGCGTGGTGGAATGAAGAGGTGAGACATGCTGTGGCACAAAAGAAGAAAGCATACAATGAATGGATGAGAAATAGGGGCGTGGAAGAAGTTGAGAGGCAGAAGAGAGAGTTATATGTAGAAAGAAAGAGAAAGGTGAAAAGTTTAGTAAGAGAGAGTAAGAAGAGAGTGGATGAGGAATTTGGAAGGAATTTGAGTGTAAAGTGGAGGGACTGTAAGAAAATGTTCTGGAAAGAGGTGAAAAGAGTAAGACAGGGTGAACGTGAAGTTAGCAGGGGAGTGAGAGATAAAAATGGTAGATTACTAGTGGAGAAGGGAAAAAAAAGAGAGCAGATGGAGAGAACACTTTAAGGAATTGATGAACATAGAGGATGGAAGTAATGCGAGTATAAGTGGCTGGGGAATAACTGGGAGAAGGAGGGAGGTGAGAAGACAGGAAGAAATCAGTAGGATAGAAGTTGTGGAAGCAATGAAGAAAGTTAAATCGGGGAAAGCCCCAGGAATTGATGGAGTGTGTGGTGAAATGCTGAAGCATGGGGGAGAGATAGTGGTAGAATGGATGTGGAAGATGTGCAGATTGGCCTGGGAGGAAGGTAGAGTCCCGGAGGACTGAAGTCAGGTATAATTATTCCCTTGTACAAAGCAAAAGGGGAAAAAGAAGTGTGTGGTGGTTCATAAGGGCATTTGTCTTCTTAGTGTAATAGGAAAAGTGTATGGTAGGATACTTATTGACAGAGTTAGAGAAAGAACAGAGAAATTAGTTGGAGAAGAAAAGGGAGGCTTTAGGATGGGAAGAGGTTGTCAATCAATCAATCATTTCCTGTGGCACCCTCGGGGATGCATAGGGCCTCGATGAACTCACACCACCACATCCTATCTTGTGCTAACTCCTCAAGATCTCCCCAACACTCATCTCCAGATTCCCGTCTCATTGTCCTCACCCAGGTCTCTTTTGGCCTTCCTCTACCTCTCCTACCAAGTGCCACCCACCCTGGTGTACCTCGTACTATTCCCTATCTCCTATACACATGTCCTGGCCACTTCCATCGTGAGAATCTAACATATTCATCGATCGGCTGCACTCTCGTTATTTCTCTAATTCTACTATTTGGTATCCTTTCCCACCACTTAACTCCTAATATTCTTCTAAGTGCTTTATTTTCAAACACTAAGAATTTATTTTCCATAGTCACTGTGCTGTACCAAGACTCGTGTCCATAAATTAAGATACTCCTAACCATTACCTTATAAAGTTTGATTTTTGTATGCACAGAGAAATTGTTATTATTCCAAATATTTTTAAGCATTCCCATTGCCTGATTAGCCTTCTTTAACCTTTCCTCGAATTCAAAGTTCAAAGAACCATCCTTGGCTAAATAAGTACCTAAATATTTAAACCTATCAACTTGCTTTACAACCATACCTCCAATTACACATTCCTGCGCATTTTCCATATTCATATTGATTATTTCAGTTTTTCCACAATTAATAACCAAACCCACCTTGCGACCTTCTCTCACCAAACAGTCCAACACTCTCTGCATCTCTTCTGGCCCATCACAAATCAAAACTATATCATCTGCATAATCTAAATCCAAATGTTTCCTGTTCTCTCCCCAAAGTATACCTGCACCGGTTTCTGTTCCAACGCGTTTCATAATGTAATCAATGACCAATATAAATAGTAAAGGCGATAGAACACCACCTTGAATTACTCCGGACTTGACTTCAAACGAATCACTCAGACAACCATCAACCATCACTTTACAAACTGTGTCCTCATGCATGTTCATAATGACCCTCACAAACTCCTCTGGTATTCCATAATGTCTCATGATCTTCCCCATAGTCTCTCTCGAAACACTATCAAAAGCCTTTTCAAAATCAACAAAACAAAGATTTAACGGTACTCTCATTTCATTAACTTGCTGCATCAAATGCCTAACTATAAAGATCTGATCATTGCAACCACGTCCCTTTCTAAAACCAGCCTGTTCATCCCTCAGAATACCCTCAACCACTGGCTCCAACCTATATAACAACACTCTACTGAAAACTTTCAAAGCTATCGGTGACCAAGAGATTCCCCTCCAATTACCACATTCAATCAGGTCTCCCTTCTTCGGAACTTTAACAATTACACCATTCTTCCAAACTGATGGTAGTAACCCCGTCACCCATATCTTATTGAATAGCTTGGTCAAGATCATTATTAATCTATCCCCCTCCACTTTAAACATTTCCGGAAATAAACCATCCTCCCCTGGTGCCTTATTATTCTTTAACTGTTTTACTGCTTTCTCCACTTCTGCAAGCCTCAACTCTCCTGTTTCTATATTTAAATCTTCCTGAGCAGACGGTATATCCTCTTCTGGTGGTATTGGTCTATTAAGAACTGTCTCAAAATGCTCTTTCCATCTATTTTTAATATCTCCATCTTTGGTCAATAAATTTCCTTCCCTGTCTCTAACTGGTATTTCCTTGCGTTTACCTGCATTACCACTCAGTTCTCTAATCGATTCATATGCTATTCTTTGACTCTGTCCATCATTTTTGTTTATTAAGATTTCAGTCTCTGCAACCTTTTCATCCACACATCTTCTTTTATCTCTCCTAGCTAACCTTCTTACTTCTGAATTCAAACTCCAGTACGCAGCTCTTGCTAATTCAATCTCTTGTTCATCAACGCATTGCATCTCACTCCTCAATTTAGCCTCACCTCTCTTTTTTATCATATCCCACGTTTCCTCTGATATCCATTTCTTTCTCCTGAAGCTATGTCTCCTTCCAATCGTACATTCAGCAGTCTCATGCAAAACTTTGTTCACATCCTCCCACATCTCATCTACACTTCTCTCCCCCTAATTCCAACGTTTCCAACACCAAAAACCTATTTCTGCATTCTAATCTGAATTCCTCCTTTTCTTCTCCTTCCCTTCTAAGCTTAACAATATCGTATCTACCAAAACCAGATTTTTCCTTCTTCTGATTTTTAAGTTTAAACCTTATTTTTGCAATGCTGAGTTGATGGTCACTACCAATATCCACTCCCCGTTTAACATGAACATCTAGCAGAGAACTTCTATGCCTCCTACTGATAGTGATGTGATCAATCTGATTTTTATATTTTCCACACGGCGACACCCAAGTTGTCTTGTGTATATTGCAATGCTGAAAGAGTGTGCCCCCGATGACTAAGTCATTTGCTAGACAAAAGCTTCCAAACCTCACTCCGTTTTCACTCATCCTACTACCAACTCCCATCTTACCCATACATGCCTCAAATCCCTCATTTGAACAGCCCATTACTGCATTAAAGTCTCCAACGCAGATCAAAACATCATGTCTAGGTACCCTTCCTACTCCTTCTTGCAACTTTTCATAAAATGTGTCTTTCCTTTCATCGAGTGCATCATTAGTAGGTGCATAACACACAAACAGACTGATGTTGCCATGATTTGATTTAAACCGTGCGTATAACAATCGCTCATCTATAGGATCCCACTCACATAAAGCCTTATTTGCCTTCCAACCCAGCAACAATCCTACTCCCTGATAATGCATTCCGTCCTGTCGACCAGATATCAATAAACGTATACCATCCTCCAAATCCAACTTATCGACTCCAGTTAATCTAGTTTCTGTCAGAGCACAAATATCAAGTCCGTAATTTTGAAAAACCTTCACTAACTCATCGATTTTACCGTCATGATTTAGCGTTCTCACATTCCAGTTACCAATTTTAATTGTATTTTTTGCATTGACAAAGGAATTAGATTGTAATTGAGGCAACCGTGAGATTCTTAGCACCCCCTGCCCATTTAAGGGCTGAATGGGACTGGGGGCCATTATTGTTCTTTCAGAGTCCATCAAGGTTTCTTTGGCTAACTTCCTGAACACCTCGCCATTGTGTTGCAGTCGCAGTAGGCAGCTAACTTGCCTGATTGCCCACACCCGAAAGAACCAGCTATGCTGTAGCCAGTCATGTGCCGGCATGCTTCCCAGCCATTTCACTCTCAAGGAGTTCCTCTGCCTGAGAAAGCAACCACCCCCCTGCTCCCGAGGGCTTTTGATCTGTGTAGGTAGAGGGCGATCACTCCCTCACTAGCCATATACAGTGTATATACAGTGTATAGGCTACACTCACTCAAGAGGTTGTGTAGATCAGATATTCATTCTTAGATCTTTAGTGGAAAAGTTTCTAGAGAAGGGAAAGAAGTTGTATGCGGCTTTCATGGCTTTGGAGAAAGCATATGACAGGGTGGATAGACAAGGATTGTGGAAAGTGTTAAGAATATATGGAGTAGATGGGAAGTTGTTGAATGCTGTGAAGAGTATGTATGATAGTGCAATGGCTGCAGTGCGTGTGGATGGTGAACTAAGTGAATTTTCCTCTTTGAAAGTTGGTTTGAAACAGGGATGTGTCGTGTCTCCATGGTTGTTCAATCTGTACATGGATGGGGTAATAAAAGAGGTACAAGGTAGGGTAGTGGATGTTGGAGTAGCCCTGGTGAGAGAGGATAGTGTTTCGAAACTCCCTGTACTGTTGTTTGCAGATGATACTGTATGTTGTTGAGTGAAGACGAAGGGGAGCGGCAAGGCTTGGTGGATGAGTTTGGGAGAGTGTGTAAGAAACGGAATCTAAAGGTGAATGCAGGGAAGAGTAAAGTGATGGTCTTTGAGAAAGGTGAAGTCAGTGAATGTACAGCGAGGTTGGATGGTGAGGAATTGGAAAATGTGAGTACGTTTAAGTACTTGGGTAGTGTGATGAGTAAGGATGGAGGTTTGGATGGTGAAGTGCGTGAAAGGGTACAGCTGGGAAGAAAGGTAGGTGGTTCTTTGAAAGCAGTGATAAGAAACAGGGAAGTGAGCATGGAAGTGAAAAAGTTATATGACAGTATTTTGATACCAACTCTAACGTACAGAAGTGAAGCTTGGACGTTGTTGGAAGGACACAAGTCAAGAGTGAGAGCAGTGGAAATGAGTTATTTAAGAGGAGCCTGTGGAGTCACATGGACAGGCAGGCTGACGAATGACGATATGAAGGAGCGTTGTGGTGTGGATGTGGATGTGATAGGAAGCGTTATGAGGAACACACTGAGGTGGTTTGGCCATGTGGAGAGGATGGAGGGTGAAAGACTGACGAAGAGAGTGTATGTGAGTGAGGTGGAGGGGGGAAGAGGGAGGGGGAGCCAAGGATGAGATGGAGGGATGGGGTGGAGAGGTATATGAGAGAGGGGGGTGCGAGTTGAGAGCAGGGCAGTGAGATAGCAGGGGACAGGGCGAATTGGAGGCGATTTCTTTGTGGCCACCCCAAACGGGATTGAGGCATCTGGCAATATATATATATAGATAGATAGATAGATAGATAGATAGATAGATATACACATTTATATGTACAGACGTCGAAGTAAGTTCGTTTCATTTTCCGTGTTTGCAACACCGCTTGATGGAGAGGTATCCCTTCCTCCTCCCTTCTTCATAGTCCCCCACTCCCACCCAACCCCCCCACTTTTCTCTCTTACTCCATAACCCCACCCGGTACCCTCCACACACTCGCTCACAGCCAGCTAGGGGGTTCTGTACTTCAAGCACCTTTCTAATAGGGTGCTTTCAAAGCTAGTATTCCGGTAGATGTCACCACCACAATTGGGATAAACACATTCCCCGTGCTGTTTGAAAAGTATATTTTTCTTTGTTAAATATCTACACTGTTGTGCGAAACTGTGAACCATAGTAATGTCATATACCGTAATATACTGTAAATAATACAAATAGAACGTATAGCGTGAATTGTTTTTATTTATCATAAACGGAAATTAAAATATCACTGATGGAATATGATGGCAACCCGCCATTTCAGTGGTCTTTTACTATTTAATATCTGCTACATTTAGTGCAAGTTAGGTTCATAATACATAGTTTGTTCAGACTGTAAATTACGCCTAGTGGGTATCTTGACTCATTCAGACTCTATGTGGGCAGAAATTTAATGTTGAGTAACTACTGGGACTCAACATTTTGCTCACACCCTTCACCCATGCACACAACAAGACCTGTGATGCCACGGTTTGAGAAGGCCGTGGTGTTGACCTCTCAGACCCTCCAAAGAAATTACAGTACTTTACCTAACCTAACCAGACCACAAGTAGTCTAAATTGTATTATTTTAAGCATTAGCCCTAGTGCGTTGGTTTTAAAAAACAAATCTCTCAAGAAAAAACTTAAACACTGGACTGTCTTGTACGCATGCGTGAAGAGAGTGAGCAAAATGTTGTGTCCCAGTATTTACTCGACATTAAATTTCTGCCCACATAGAGACTGAATGAGTCAAGATACCCATTAAGTGTAATTTACAGTCTGAACAAACTATGTATTAAGAACCTAACTTGCACTAAATGTAGCAGAAATTAAATAATGTAGGACCATCATATTTCATCAATGATATTTTAACTTCCGTTTATGATTAATATAAATAATTCACGCTACGTTATATATACGTGTTCTATTTGTATTATTTATATTACGGTATATGACATTGCTATGATTCACAGTTTCACACAACAGTGAAGTTATGTAACAAAGAAAAATATGCTTCTTAAACAGCGCAGGGACTGTTCCAATGGTAGTGACATCTATTTGAATACTAGGCTTTTCAGAGCACCCCATTACGTGTAGTCCGAAAAACTAATAAAGAAATAGTACAGTATATATCAAACCAAGTTAGGAAAAGGTTAACTACACTGTGTGTGTGTGTGTGAGAGAGAGAGAGAGAGAGAGAGAGAGAGAGAGAGAGAGAGAATAAATCTGCTGTGATTAAATGTTGCAGTAGTAGACACCTCTTTTACAGAGAAAGAGAGAGAGAGAGAGAGAGAATAAATCTGCTGTGATTAAATGTTGCAGTAGTAGACACCTCTTTTACAGAGAGAGAGAGAGAGAGAGAGAGAGAATCTGCTGTGATTAAATGTTGCAATAGTAGGCACCTCTTTAACACACACACACACACACACACACACACACACACACACACACACACACACACACACAGAGTGAGAGAGAGGAGTTAAAAGAAAAAGTTAGGATCTTAATGACTATGCAGTCCATACCGTGGAGATACTTCTTGTTTGCCTGGGAATGCATAACCAGTTCACATTTATTCTAGTGTAAGATCCTGCCGATGAATTCCTTAAACTTTTCTACTGTAGTGTTAATAACGCCCATGTTGAGTCAGTTCCATGTGGAGCAGATCATGCACGTGAAAAAGTTTTCACGTAATTCTGCTGGTAAATTCTTTCATTTACGGCTTCCAACCATGGTTGTGTGCCGAGTCCGTGTTTAGCAACTTTCTATGTAATGATTGTGAAACCCATTCGGAATTTAAACACTTTAATCAGCTGACCTCATAGTCTACGAGTTCCTACTAAAAAAAGTCCCACAGCCCTCAGGCGAACCTGATACCTTAGTCTCCTGAACTCTTTTTAAGTCGACGTATGTCTTTTTCGAGGGACCAAAATTCCACAGCAACTCAGGAAGTGGCCGTGTTAAGGAGATACAGACTATGAGAAGAATCTATTCCCAGAGAGAGAGAGAGAGAGAGACAGACAGACAGACAGACAGAGACTTGGAATGGTAAGAACAATCAGGAGAAATACTGATAAGAAAAGTGAGAGGAGAAACTGAAGCAGAGAAGAGTAAAACATGCAGGTGAAAAAATGGAACAATGTTAAAGAAGTGACAGGGACGGAAGCACGCACACACACACACACACACACACACACACACACACACACACACACACACACACACACACTCACAAACGCACACTTTCTGAATATTTGTCGACCTATCTGTCTGTGCCTGTCTGTGTACTGCCCCTCCCCCACCTCATCTCTCTCTGTGAATCCTTTGTCTCATCCCCAGTTTCCTTTTCCCTCCTTCCTCTTTCTATTTAGCTATCTGCTCAGTCCCTACCCTCCTCCCTTTCTCTTTCCTTTCCTTCGTCTGTCTCCCCCTCTGTCACTCCCTCCTTACCTCACTCTTTTTTCTCCCTTCCTGTGTCACAACTTCATCATACTTTTTTTATCTGTCACATGTCTTACCTTTTTTTCTCCATTACTCTCTCTGTATTTCTTTACTTGTACTAAACCCATTTCCTTCACTGCTTTCTTTCCCCAGTAATAACTGCATGCTCCTTTTTCTCTCTCCTCTCCGTCTCTCCCTGTCACCTGAAATCTCTTCTTTCATTCCGTTCTTCCCGCTGTCTTTCCCTCCCTTCCTCCCTCCCTCTCCCTCCTCTTGTCTTCCCTTCTTAACATCCCCCTCCTCTTTCTTGCCCTAAAAATGAACCTACTTTCTTCCCATTCTTAATCTCTACTTTATCTCCGCATTTTTCTGTAATTTCTTTATTTCTCTTCCTCCCTTTTTACTTGAATGTCATTCGTTCTACTCACCCTCAGTGCTTTCGTCTTATCCTGCTTAGTTCTTTCCCTGCGTCCTTGCCATAATAATACACTTTCTTCCTCCTCCCCGTTACCTTGCCTCCTTTTCTAATTTTTCTCGTTATCATTCTCAGGCCAGAGAAAGGGATGGGGGATTGAGTTATCCCCGTACCCTGAAGATTGGGTCTATGAATGTGCATGGATGTAGTACGATTGAGGCTAAAAGGGAAGAGATTGGGAAAATGTTTGTGAGAAGAACGTTGGATGTGTTAGCTTTGAGTGAAACGAAGATGAAAGAGAAGGGTGAGTCTATGTCTGAAAGTGTGAATGGAAGATTGTCAGGTGTTGATAGAGGAAGGGCAAGAGAACGTGTGGCCTTGTTAGTGAGTAGACTGTCAGGTGTTGATAGAGGAAGGGGAAGAGAATGTGTGGCCTTGTTAGTGAGTCCGGAATTACAAGTGTTTGACTGATTGGAAGGAAGTGTCATCGAGACTGATGTGGGTGAAAGCGAAATTTGAACGTGAGTTGTGGGTGTTTGTGAGTGCATATGGGCCTGGTAGTGAAAAGGATGAAGAAGAGGGAGTCTTTCTGGAATGATGTTGATGAGTGTCTGCAGAGTTTTGGAGCGAATATGAATGTGGTAATGATGGGAGATCTGGACGCTAGATTGGGAAATGTAGCAGTTGAAGGTGGTAGTTGGTATGCATGGTGTGCCTGGAAGAAATGAAAATGGAGAACGAATGATAGGGATGTGTGTTAAGCGAGAGATGGTGATTGGAAATACGCTGTTCGAGAAGAAAGATACTTACAAGTATACATGGGTGACACAGGAGGGTGGAATGGTTGTGGATAAAGCATTGATTGACTATGTGATTGTGTCTAGAAATGTACTGGGAAGATTGTTGGATGTGAGAGTTCTGAGAGGGGAGGGTGGAGGTATGTCTGACCACTACTGGTGGAGGGAAAGTTATGAGTAGGTAAGAGATGGGTGAGAGCTAGGAGGGTTAGGTGTGGCAGGGAGGTTTTGATATTGAGTGAGTTGGATAAAAGAGAGAAAATGGTAGAGTATCAGGAGAAATTGAAAGATGAGTGGAACGCAGTGAAAGATCAGGAAAATGACAGTGTGGAGGAGGAATGGCAGTTGTTTAAGAGTGCTGTGGTGGGGCATGCAGAAGAGGTGTGTGGTGTGAGACGTGTGGGTGGTGGTGTATGAAAAGGAAGTGAATGGTGGTGCGAGAAAGTAAGTATGGCTGTGGCTGAGAAGAGACGTGCATATGAAGTGTGGCTGCAGAGGAAGGATGAGGTGTCATATGAGAAGTATAAGGAAAAGAGGAATAGGGCGAGAAGGGCTGTGCTTGATGCTAAAGTGGCAGCAGATGAAAGGTGGGGTAGGCAACTGACAGAATTTTCAAAAGAATAAGAAAATGTTCTGGAAGGAGGTGAAAAAGGTGCGAAAAGGAGAGTCTGGGAAGGAAGAGCGAGTAAAAGCAGAGGATCGAAGGATGTTAACTGAGATGGATGCAGTAAGGAAGAGATGGGCAGAGTATTTTGAAAGATTGTTAAATGTAGAGGAGGAAAGAGTGGCTAAGATTGTGGTAAATGGAAAGGTTCAAGGAATAAATGTGTTGGGGGAGTTGAATGATACTTTGATCACGAAGGAGGAAGTGGAGAAGGCAGTAAAGGAGATGAAAACAGGGAAAGCTGCAGTATGGATGGGTGTGCTGTGGAATGCCTGAAGGGTGGTGGAGTGACTATTGTTGACTGGTTACTCGTAATAAGATTGTTGAATGTGTGCACTGTGAAAGGTATGGTGCCAATTGACTGGGCAAGTGCTTGTGTGGTCCCGTTGTATAAAGGCAAGGGCGATAAGTATGAATGTATAAGCTTTAGGGGTATAAGTCTGTTGAGTGTTGTAGGTAAGGTGTATGGTAGAGTGTTAATTATGAGAGTTAGAGAGGGTACAAAGGGAGTGATTGGTGATGAGCAGTGTAGCTTTAGGAGAGAGAGGGGATGCATGGATCAGGTGTTCGCTGTGAGACAAGTGTTTGAAAAGTATTTAGCGAAAGGCAAGGTTGTCTCTCTTGGGCATTCATGGATTTAGAGAAAGAGTATGATAGAATTGATAGGGAGGCTTTGTGGACTGTTTTAAGATTGTATGGACTTGATGGTAGGTTACTAAAAGGGGTGAAAAGTTTTTATGTAATTAGTAGAGCGTGTGTAAGAGTGGGAAATGCTGTGAGTGATTTGTTTCCCGTGAGAGTGGGGCTGCTACAGGGATGTGTGATGTCGCCTTGGTTGTTTAATATTTATATGGATGGTGTTGTAAGGGAGGTGAATGCAAGGGTGTTAGGTGGAGGTCTGAGTCTGGTGAATGTTGATGGTGGAGAGTGGAATCTGAAGCAGCTGCTGTTTGCAGATGATACTGCACTGGTGGCTGATTCAGAGGAGAGATTGAGACAGTTGGTAGAGGAGTTTGGAAAGGTGTGTGAAAGGAGGAAATTGAAAGTAAATGAGAATAAGAGTAAAGTAATGAAGTTTACGAGGTTGGTAGATGGTAGGGGGATGAATATAGTTTTGAGTGGTGAGTTGCTTGAGGAGGTAGAATGTTTTAAATATTTTGGGTCACATGTTGCTGTGGATGGAAGAATAGATGCAGAAGTGAAGTTTAGAATGCATGAAGTAGGTAAGGTGCTGGGAGGAATGAAAAAAGTGTTTAGATGTCGTTTGCTTAGAATGGATGTAAAGAGAAGGCTGTATGAGGGTGTTGTGGTACCGACTTTGTTAAATGGGGCTGAAACATGGAATATGGGTGTAGCAGAGAGGAAAGTTTGATTGTAATGGAGATGAGGTGCCTGAGGAGTATGTGTGTGGAGTGACGTGTATGGATCGCGTGCAAAATGGTGGTGCGAAGGAGAACTGGAGTTGTTCGGGAAATGGCTGGTAGAGCTGAGCAGAGGGTGTTGCGATGGTTTGGGCATATGGAGAGAATGGAAAATGGGTGATTGGTGAAAAAGATAACTAGATCTGATGTGAGAGGTGTAAGGTTGAGAGGGAGACCACGAATAGGATGGATGGACAGTGTGAAGAGAGCGCTGGATGCGTGAGGGATGTCTGTTGAGGAAGGAAGAATGGCTGTGCATGACAGAAATAAATGGAGAGAAATTTTGAATGAATAAATGATGACGCAGCCCTGAGGGGATATTCTCCCGCATTTGGTCTGATCAGCTAGTCAGGTCAGGTGCGGGTAAGGGGATGGGTCTATTATGATGTGGCAGGGGTAAACCAGCTCTGCTGTCGGGCCCTGCTGCGGATATCACTGATTGCACTGCTCAGTTGACCCTTGTGTGGTGTGATGCGATGAGGATCTTTGACCCTTGTGTGGTGTGATGCGGTGAGGATCTGTCCCTTCTCCCCTTTGGGGCTAAGATGTGAATGAATGTGTCTGAATGGATGAGTATGTTGGGAGTGTGTCGTCCTGTCTCGGTTAACTCCCTTTCCTCGGAGGAAGCAGCCTAGGCATATAGACAGATCGTTCTCAGTATTCCGTTCCGTAGCTGTCTTTCCCACTTTCTCCTTTTGTTATCCCTATTTCTATGTTTGCTCCATTCCCATTTTCTCTCAGCTGTCTCTCCTTTTGACTCTACTTGCCTGTCTCCCGGTCTTTCGATTCACATCTCCATTTTCTCTCCCTTTCACACTGCTTGCATCTCATTTCATCTCTCACTGTCTCTTCTTCTCACTCTCTGACTCTTTTCTTAGCTCTCGTTGTTCTCTCCTTGCCTTTCCCCTTTTTATTTTCCCCGTAACTGCCCTCTCATTTCTCATTTTTCCACTCGCTCTCCCTCTCCGCCTGTCGCTGTCTGTTTTTTAACTCTCTCTCTCTCTCTCTCAGTGTAGTAAACCTTTTCCTAACTTGGTTTATGTATATACTGTACTATTTCCTTATTAGTTGTCGGACTACACGTAATTAGAGAGGTGCTTGAAGTACAGAAACCCCTAGCTGGCTGTGAGCGAGAGTATGGAGGGTACCGTGTGGGGTTATGGGGTCCGAGAGAAAAGTGGGGGGGTTGGGGGGGTAGTGTGCGATTATGAGGAAGGGAGGAGGAGGGGATACCTCTCCATCGAGCAGTGTTACAAACACCTTAGTCCACGGAAAAGGAAACGAACCTATTCCGACGTCTGTACATGGACTAAATATATATATATATATATATATATATATATATATATATATATATATATATATATATATATATATATATATATATATATATATATATGTGTGTGTGTGTGTGTGTGTGTGTGTGTGTGTGTGTATGTATGTATTTATATAAACTGGCAAAAAATGTTGTCACAAAATGATAAAGGAAAGAAAGCTAAAATTTGCTATCCATCTAATACAGAAAGCAAACTACATTTTGTTATGATGTAATAAAAGAAATTTGAAGATTTCTTGCAGTTATAATAACACTAGGCTATATGTAAGATTATGTGCATAGATATACTTTTTATATAATATCACACAACATACCCTCTGAGCTTCCCCAACTATCTGGATAAGTTCGTTCCGAGTCATGTTGTTGTCATGACCATGAATCTTGCTCTCAAAAACTGCCAGACCCCAGGGTGCTCGCATCATAGGCAGATCCTGTATCAAAGGAATACATTATTAGCCATGTCCTGTTCCTCTATCTGGCCTGCTACTGGGAGAACCACACCCTGAATATATTAAAGTGTGGCTATTTGCTGTACTCTTCTGACTCAACTTTGGCCCAAATTTTTACCTCGCACGAACGGAGTCCAGCAAGGTATTGCTTTTCGTCATTTCTTTGTTTCAACTTTCTTTCTTTCTTTGCTAGCAACGTTACGAAAAAACAGCTAAATGAAATTAAATGAAACTTTCCAGTTATGTGGGCACTGGTTCCCAAAGAAAGTAATAAAATATTTTAGGTAACTGAGTGACCTTGAATGGTCAAAATCAAGGTCAGGGATTTTCAGAGGGCCATAGCTTGAAAATAGTTGAAGATAGAGATATTTGCTGTTAGGAACATACAGGAACTCGTATATGGGCTTTCATTTGGCACAAAGTACTTTGATCTTGAAGGGTCAAACTCAAGGTCACAGATATTCAGGGAGTTATAACTCGAGACTAGTTAAAGGTAGAAAAATATTTACTCTTATCAACATATAGGATATCCCATATGGGTTTTTACTTGGCACTTTGACCTTTGACAGTAAGTAACCTTGAAAAGTCAAACTCAAGGTCATGGATATTCAGTCGTCAATAACTCGAAACTCGCTGAAGATAGAGATATTTACCATTACCAAAAGTCTCATATGGTCTTTCATTTGGCAGCATGACCTTTGACCTTGAGTGACCTTGAAAGGTCAAATGCAAGATCACGAATTTTCAGAGGGTGTAACTTTCACTTGTGCAATTACCTTAGACTTTAATAGTGCACTGACACTAAATGTCAGAAACGAAGCAGTATTTAACACCAATAAAATAACTGCTGTCAGGCTAGGTCTGTTGTGCCTATACCACTTGTCGTTCATTTGGAGTTTAAATCATGAAGGTCAGAATCAGAATAGGTCAATTTTAGGTCTCTATAATCTCTCCATAATACCTCTTCGTGACTAACATCATATTCGAATGTCAAGCTCGTGTTCTAGCTCAGTATTCAAGATGTAGCGATATCAATTTTTGGTTGTTAAAATAAAACTAGTATAGTGGCTCTAGAGGAGGGGTGGAGACACTACAGTATATCCGGTCAGCTCTCATCTAACTGAACTATGCCACTTGCAACTTGAGTACTTAAGTTGTGATTGTGTGAAATTCTATGAGCCTTAGTTATGAAATAGGAAGGAGCCTCCTTACCAAAACAATCCTCCAGTCTGACTACGTCTGGCCACCTCGTAGGTTAAAATGGGGCTACAGATCCATTGTGCATTCCCATTGTACTATCCATTCATTATGTGTTATGCAAGGTGTAAAATATATTCTCTATGATATAC
The DNA here is from genome assembly GCF_032717465.1 of Coenobita brevimanus. NCBI lineage: Eukaryota > Metazoa > Arthropoda > Malacostraca > Decapoda > Coenobitidae > Coenobita > Coenobita brevimanus. The sequence goes on from NC_137001.1 coordinate 11,878,707, forward strand.
GTATTAAATACATGAAGAACAGGGTAGTGAATGCATCACACAATTATTGTATATATATATATATATATATATATATATATATATATATATATATATATATATATATATATATATATATATATATATATATTAATTCTCGTTAATATGTAATGCTATGTGATTAGGAAATATACATAAATAAGGTGAAGGAAAACGAATAGCGAAAATACGAATACCGGTACGTGATGACTGATTTTCAAACAGTCGAAAGAGAGAGTATAAAGACAAAATAAAAATACAGATGATTATGGCAAAGAACATTTACGTCAATAGGTTTAAGCAAAGATATGTGACAGCAACCCACTGTCACGTAACTCAGCTCAAATTACCTCAACTGAATTACTTTTACCAAAGAGTTACTTCCACAATATTCCCATCTGGATATAACTAAATATCACTGGACGTTTTAGGAGGTCTCTCAAGTATAGTGTGTGCATAATTTTATGAATGAAATATATAGATCATAGTATATAAAAATAACTGATTTGGCGTGTGGCTCTAATGTTCACCAGTTTTTCCCTAAAATTTCGAAAGAGCTACTATTAATCACCCATTCCATATATTATTCCTCTCCCAGCTATTGCTCCTAAAATCTCCTGAACAGTCCTTCATCCTCAAATAAAAATGAAATTGTTTCCTTCTGCTTTATCATTTTGTAATTAGGTAAGACTAGTAATGATCAGCCATTCCTTACCTCATTCCTGTATCTGTTTATGAATCAGAAATCCCTCCATCAGTCCATCATCCTGCAATAAAAAATTTGGCCATCTGCTTTGGTATGTCTCTTTACGCGTTGGGTTGACAAGAATATGGTACTCTACTTTTTTTTTACTCTGACTTGCCCAAAATTTTCGTCCCTTTGCAGCTTATATCACATATCTCCGTGGCAGAAACAGACTACTACGACTCCACCTCTCCACGGGACTTCATTGTGGCGGGCATATTCTAGTGCTAAGGAATTTCTACAAATCGAGTACTCTTGTATGAGACAGCCCTAGCATGTGTTCAATATAGACGGAGTTTGTTAGCGCCGGTGGTGTCGTGAGGTGGTGTATGGCACATCAGAGGACTGCTAGACCTAAGGGAACGGACTATTAAGCCTATGCCCAGAGTCCTGCATATAAAAAGGAGAATAGTACATAATATAAAACTAACCATGGCCACAAGAGAGGTCCAGTACGAGCCATCTGTCAGCACAAACACGGAGGAGCGACTGCATGACTGTGTGGCCAACATGGCGTCCAGTGCAGCATGAAGCTCACCCGCAGACTGGCTCAGGTCTGGAACATGCGTGATAGTAGTAGTAGTTGTTGCTGTTGTTCTGATAATATTATTAATAGTAGCAGTAGTACTAGTAGTGGTAATAATAATTGTAGTAGTAGTTTCAATAGTAATAGTAGTAGTTGCAGTTGTAGTAGTAGTAGTAGAAGTAGAAGTAGTAGCAATAGAAGTAGCAGTAGTAATAGTCGTAGCAACAGTAGAAGTAGTAGTAACAGAAGTAGAAGTAGTAGTAGTAGTAGTAGTAGCAGCACAGCAGTAGTAGTATTAGTAGTAGTAGTGGTGGTAGTAGTAGTAGTAGTAGTAGTAGTAGTAGTAGTAGTAGTAGTAGCAGTTCCAGCCCCAGTTTCATGTAAACCGTGAACCCAGTGGACTGCAGGCTTTACTTGCCCTCCTCCTGCAATTCACCTCCTCCTCCCAGGGGATAGTAAGGGCTAAGTAACGTTTGTACAACTTGGCAGTCGGGTCGCTCAGCTACTTCGGTGCCATCACGTGAAGGCGTCCCTGTCCGGTACCGGAACAAATGAATATCACAAAATTGAATAGTTTAGTATCTTGCATAGGACGGTCCATGAATAGCGTTCCACTAGAAACTCAGCTGGATGTATCTTATGTATTGTATGGACGGCTCAGTTTGCTGGTGTGGGCATGGGTGTGGCAGTGGGAGTAGGGAATGAATAAGTTATGCAGGGTAGATAGTGATAACACTGAATAAGCCGTCCCCGGAACACACGAAACATCGGCCGGCGGAGTGGAAGAAAAGGGTTATATACTGGCCATACTGTGTATCCTACAAAGCATTACGAAGGTCATATATTTGTGATTCATTTAGCCCGCAAGCTGTTGCCAATAATTTTTGAAGTTTAAAGTAATGATGGGTGAACTGATGCTAGTTCATTTCAGTGGAACTCAGATAGTATACCAGTTTTGTTATATGTATGTTCTTGTTTTTTTTTCTTTGTCACCTCATCCGTTTTATGGGAAAGTATATTTCGATGCTTACAAAAAATAACATTACAAGGATAACACTCAACATAATTACTTAATTTTTATTTGAAAATGTGCTGCATCCAATATATCCTGACACACCATAGCTCGAGAAAAATATTTTCCACTTCGTTACAAAAAACGTGGCATATCAAGTTGCTCTTACCAAATGTAATTTTGTATGTATTTATACTTTTGTGCCCGAGGGATGGTAAATGTTCTGCATATTTTGGTACATAATGTCGTGTAATACTTTGTTTCCTTTTTTCCTGTAACGGTATTTTGGTGTATTCTAACAATAATGCCATTTCCCTCTTCGTGGTGACCTCGCACAAAGCTTGAAGAGAGTGGAAGAGTCATACCGGCATTTAGGTAATTACAGTAGAATATGGGGAAATGCAACAGTTAGGTCAGAACTTACAGTATACTCGGTTGATGTGGGTAAAATTGTTTCATCTGAATACTCCTTTCTGGAAACAGCGGAACTAGTTTGTAAGAAATAGTTTTTATTTTACTTATGTATTCCTACTTGTTTTATTTTATCTCTTATTTGTTGTATGCTTTTATTCTCTCTTCACTATCGTGTTTTGATTTATGTCCAGCTGCAGTTGCGTCACCAATTTTATTTGGGTCATTCAATGGGGGAGGCAGTGGCTCAATTGGCAGAGAGGTGGCCTACAGTCCTGCCGGACCCAGGTTCAAATCCCCGCTGGGGCAGGGAACAGTTTAAAGATTTGAGTTTCATAAAATCAGACTTTACTAATCTACCAGAAGACCCGCCGACATGTCGTAAAAGTACCCCCGCTAATACCAATACACCAGTCATGTATGAAACAGCCCTAGCATGTATTCAGTGTGGACGGTGGGTGTTAGCGCCGAAATGGTGACATGTAGAGGTGTATTGTATTTAGGAGGACTACTGGGCCTTGGGAGCAGGCTGTGAAGCCTATGCCCCGAGTCGGACATAGAAAAAAAATCAATCTGAATGCTTCAAGGCATGCACTGAGTATAGCTAGTTACAAAATTTAATGGACACCCTACCACAGCATAGGGGCAGGCGGGCGTGAACCATGAGGCAGGACACAGCCAGGGCAAGCCACAGTGTTCCCACAGCAGCTGCCATCACCACTACACCACCACCAGCACGACACGATTCTGTAGCAAGAAATGTTTGTTTTAAAATACCTGTTCACAACAATATATTTATCCAAGATATATACATAAAATTATAGAATTTCCACAATCTCTTACATATGATTTGCTGCCTCGTGAAGAACTTTCACCCTCACTAGTTCAGTGGCGTCTTTCATAATTTAACCATACCACTACAGACTATTTAATTGTGTCTCATAAACACTTTTCGATTTATGAAGGTTGGATATAGCTTTCGTTAACTTTTTCAGTTGCCATACACACAGTTCGTACCTCCTTCTATACCCCCACTGTTTAGTCTGCCCTCTTTCATTCTGTATCATAAATTCCATAGGTATTTTCCAATCCTTATCACATGCTTTATCCACTGTTTCCACCATCACTAGTACGAATGTGCAAATTCATTACCAGTGTGTAAAACCACCCTATTCATCACTCACAAAATCAGATTTAGTCTGACTTTACTGTGTGAGACTTATGTTTATGTATCTTTTGATTATTTGACATAGATTTGTATTTAGATTTATCTTGTTTGACGTTTTTAGAAGGGTAAGTTTGGCAAGTCAGCCATTAGGCATAATATTACCATGTTACACCAATAGTTCAGAACCACATAACACGCTACAAACCATTTCACCAAATCACACTGCAATACATTATATCACACTACGCTACAAATAAATACTCTAGACCAGGCTATGATTTTTGTTAAGTGTATTTTTTTATAATGAATTGCATGCACCACACCACAGTACAGCACACTACAGCATACTGTAGCACGCACTACAGTACAACACATTTCAAGAAACCATAAAAACATTGAGCACACACACACACACACACGCACACGCCAGACAACCGTACAACAGGCAGCACACTGCAATACCCTATTCCACACCACATCAAAACACCAACTCCATATCTACACCACACTGACACCAACATTCACACCCACACTACAGTATAATACCATGCTCAACCACATTACACCACACTACATACGCCAACCGCCACACCTCATACATCCTTGCATACTATATACCCCACAGCCCACTCAATCTAAAATCCGCATACCCTATCTCAACGGCAGGCAATACAGAGTGACCTCGACCGACTATTTAATTGGGCCCTAACCTGGCAGAGGAACTTTAATATAAGTAAATGTAAAATGCTTATCACTGAAAATAGAAATGGAAATGCCAGTTACACCATGAATAACATTCAACTAGATGATATCATTCTTGAAAATGACTTAGGAATTGTTATAACAAATGATCTTAAACCAAGCAAACAGTGTACAGAGGCTGTTAAGAAAGCCAATGAACTAATCAGATTTATTGGTTGAGCGTTCGGATGTATATCCAATAATATCATCCTCACCTTATATAATTCTCTAGTTCGCTCACATTTGGAGTACTGTGGCCAGTTCTGGTCACCTTATTACAAAAAAGAGATAGAGAAGCTTGAAAGCATACAACGACGGGTGACCAAAATGATACCTAACTTGAGAAACAAACCATACGAGGATCATTTAGAGCCCCTGAATATCTTCACCCAAATTAAACGCAGATTATAAGGAGATTTATTCCAGTATTTAAAATATTCAAAGGACACAATAACATGGCTGTTGATAAATCCTTCACAGTTGATCACTCGAATTATACCAGAGGCAATGAGCACAAAATAATTAATTGGCAAACGATTCCAGCCTCATGAAGCTAAGCATTTCTTCCTTAATAGAGTTGTAAATATATGGGACAAATTGCCCTCCAATTTAGTAAACTGTTACAGTACTAACCTTTAAAGGTCGCTTGGATAAGTATCTGTTGTCTAACCCCCAGTTTAATATGTTTACTTCTAAATAAAACACTTGTGTAGTTATGAACTTTTTATTTTTCTCGTAGCCCGGATTAATTTATTAAATGCAAATTTAGTATAAGCACAAACTAGGATATGCAGAGATAACCCTGACTAAACGGTCACTACTCTTACTTTCGACCTGTGATGGCTGTCAATCACTGAGGGTCCCTGTTAGTGAAGTGACCACCATTGTATTATTTTAATGTACCAGGGGTCACTGCGTCAGGAGGAAACTTGTGTGCTTGTCCAGCATGGGAAAGTTCTTTATCTCAGTGGAGTGAATGAAGCTGGAGCCTGATTGACTGCTGCCTACCTTAGAAGCGCCAGGCAAGGCTACCGCACCATCCCTGAACATCCACACACACGCACACGCCAGACAATTCCCACACTGTGTCTACAGACGCACCAGTAAATCAACGTACCCATGCATGTCGTGCCTTAGTTATTTATTATTTGATTATTCATTTTACTTTACTACTTTCTCTTTCAGGTTATTCAAACTGCTATCTCATAGATACAGTATTATAGAATGTAACTTTTCCTTTTCAGTCATTCTATGAAATTTTCATGTCAGTTTGTGCATAGTGAATGGTGTTTTTTCTCACATTTTCCTGCCAGTTTTAACTGGAGGGTTTGGAGGCGGGGGGAGCCTTCTTGTTTTACTATCCTTATCCTTCAGCATGTAGAATTAGATCTCGTAGTCATAATCTAGTCTGTAACAAGCAGCCTCAAAAGGACCATAAGCCCTGATGATGTTTGGTTTCCTTTGTACTCCTTTGTATATTACTACGATGAGGTACGGATTGTGGATATTGTAAAAGTAGTAGTAGTAGAAGTAGTAGTAGTGTTAGTAGTAGTAGTAGTAGTAGTAGTAGTAGTAGTAGTAGTAGTTGTTGTTGTTGTTGTTATTGTTGTTGTTGTTGTTGTTGTTTCTGTAGCCCTAGGTTCGATGAAAAATGACCTTGCAGGACTTCAGGTTCAAGTTAAAAATTTTCAGCAATCTTCCATCTATATTGTTTGGGACAGGGAGGAAGCTAAGTGACTTTTGAATGACCGAGCAGCACACCAAGCTTGCTATATCGGTGCCATAGCATGAAGGGGTTCTTCACCAACACCTATCTCACCCTTCAGCTCCATAGTACCCATATCAAACTTAAAGCACACAAACATTCATTTCCATAATACACAACACAAAGCCACATAATGCCTCGTATCACATCCCCCAAACTAGCTTTATCTTCTGCCTTCACCTTCTCATTCATATTCATATTCAACATCATCTTGAACTTGAAGTTCATGATAAATGTCACATACAGCTTACTCACATTATGGAGAATAAAAGTAATGCGAGCATAAGGTTGGCTGGGGAATGTCTGGGAGAAGGAGAGAGGTGAGAAGGGAGGAAGAGATCAGTAGGACAGAAGTAAAGGAAGCAATAAAGAAAGTCAAAATTGCTAAAGCCCAAGGAACTGATGTACTGTGTGGTGAAATGATCAAGCATGGGGGAAAGACAGTAGTATAATGGATATGAAAGATGTGCTGATTGCCCTGGGAGGAGGGTAGAGCTCAGGAGGATTGGAAGTCAGGTATAAGTATTCCCCTGTACAAAGGAAAGGGAGAAAAAGAAAGTTGGGGTAATCTCAGCAGCATCTATCATCTCAGTGTAATAGGATATGTATATGGTAGGATACCTATTGACAGAGTTAGGGAAATAACAGAGGAATTAGTTGGAGAAGAACAGGGAGGATTTAGGAATGGAAGGGGTTGTGTACATCAGATATTCATCCGTAGGTCTTTAGTGGAAAAGTTTCTAGATAAAGGAAAGAAGTTGTATGCGGCCTTTATGGATTTCGGGAAGGCATATGACAGAGTGGATTGACACGGAATGTCGATAATATTAACAATGTATGGAGGAAATGTCAAGCTGTTGAATGCCGAGAAAAGTATGTATGAGGGTGCTAAGGCTGCAGTGCGCGAGGATGGTGTACTGAGTGAAATTTTCTTCTTGTAAGCCGGATTGGAACGGGGATGTGTCATGTCTCCATGGTTGTTCAATCTGCATATGGAAGGGGTTATAAAAGAGATACAAGGAAGGGCAGTGAATGTAAGAGCGGGCATCATTTGGAAACTTCCTGTTCTGTTGTGTGCAGATGATACTGTATTGTCAAATGAAGGCAACGGGGAACTGCAAGGCTTGGTGAATGAGTTTGGGAGACAGTGTAAGAAAGGGAATCTACAGGTTAATGTAGGGAAGGGTAAATCTATAGTCTTCGAGAGAAATGAAGACACTGAATGCACAGTGAGGTTGGATGATGAGCAGATGGAAAATGTGAGTTCATTTAAGTACTTGGGAAGTGTCATAAGAGAGAATTGAAGTTTGGAAGGTGAAATGTTTGAAAGGGTACAAAAAGGGAGAAAGGTTGCTGGTTCTTTGAAAACAATGATAAGAAATAGGGAAGTGAGCATGGAAGTAAATGATTCGTTGCATGATACTATTAAGACACCACATCTAACTTATGTAAGTAAAACTTGTACCTTGTTTGAAGGACACAAGTCAAGAGTGAGAACGGTGGAAATGAGTTATTTGAAAGGAGCATGTTGAGGTACATGGGGAGAGAGACTGGCAAATGATGAAGTGATGGAGCATTGTGGTGTGGATGTGGATGTAACAGAAAGAGTTGGGTGAAATATAATGAGGTGGCTTGGCCATGTGGACGGGTTGGAGAGTGAGAGACTAACGAGGAGAATATATGTGATTTCGATGGAGAGGGGTAGAGAGAGGGGGAGGCCCAGGATGAGATGGAGGAATGGAGTGGAAAGATATATATGAGAAAAGAGGCGTCAACTGGGGGGAGGGCTGCAAAATGGCAGGGGATAGGCAACATGGAGGCAATTTGTCTGTGGCTACACCTTACGGATTAACGCATCTGGCTATAGATAGTTAGAACTTACTTACATTCCACATTACACTCTTCAGTGCTGCAGAGGGACGCCTTCGCGAGATAGCACAGATACAACCTGGCCGCTCAACTTCCTGGTGACACAGACCTCCTTCAGGTACTTCATTATCCCCGAAACGGAAAATGACTGACTGCAGAGGGGCAGCATAAGCCTGCAGTCCACTGGGCTCACATTTTAGGTGTCTGGAGGTGCAACTACTATTTTCAAACGCTGTTCACTGATATTTCATATATAACGTATTTAACATTCATTCTAACCTGACATCCATTTGTAAGAAAGCAGATGTTTGTTGTTTAGTCGTCATGAATCAGAATGTCATGAATTGGCAGTGGCTGCTGCCTCTGGCGAAATCTGATTAGAAGACTGCTTTATGTGTATAGAGCTGGAAATCTCTTAAGTCAGCGTAATCATGGCACTGGGTAACACACAAAACTCTTTTAACTTTCCCCAAATGATTTAGGAGATACAAATAACTGCTCGACTCCGGGAGTGTGACACAACCCTCTCCCAACAATGCATCTAATAACAATTACGGAGTGTTTAAGAATAACCTGAAATCCTGATTGTACATTGGCGGGTGGACATCTCAGTTTTTGATGGCATTAATGTCAAGAACACGCCTTGTCTCAAGTCTGTCTACCGTCAAATCGAATGGGCTGTATACTGACTGTCTTCCACCTGTCACCAAGCCTGTCTGACATTGAGCCTGTCTGTCCTCGAACCCGTCTGTCACCGACCTCGTCTATCGCAGAGCCCATCTGTCACTGAGCCCGTCTATTGCTGAGCCCACCTGCCACCGAGCCTGCCTGTCACCAAGCCTGCCTGTCATCAAGCCTGCCTGTCACCGGGCCTGCCTGTCACCGAGCCTACCTGTCAATGAGCCTACCTGTCATCGAGCTTACCTGTCGCCAAGTCTGTCTGGCTCTTCATTTCGATCATGATTCTGCTGATTCTCAAACCCCCAGTAAGCCGGTGACCTACAACTTCCCCTCTTCCCCTCCTACCCAGCTATCAGTATTACCTCGTGTCACACCCAGCACCTTGCATCTATATTTAACACCATATGCTGTATAAATAGGTGTTGAGTTACGACCATTTAGTAAAATGTTTCTTTTATTATTTCCAGACCAGTAATCTCTGTACATTATATTTTTTTTGTCATTTTCTTACACAATATAATTTTTAGTAACTAAAAATATGTTCACCAGATAAATTTTCATACTCTCGATTTTCTTTTACCATATTCATCCATATGAACACTTCAGTTGTAAAAAGTATATATATAAAGACCCTCCTTTGCTAACTGTTATTGTACATAAGCTTATTATATTTTTAAAAATCAATTCGTTTACATTCACTCAATTCTTTGTTCCTTGAAGGCAGTGATAAGAAACAGGGAAGTGAGCATGGAAGTGAAAAAGTTACTGCATGAGAGTATTGTGATACCAACTCTAACGTATGAAAGCGAAGCTTGTACCTTGCTTGGGGGACAGAAGTCAAGGGTGAGAGCAGTGGAAATGAGTTATTTAAGAGGAGCATGTGGATTCACATGGAAAGACAGACTGACAAATGAGGAAGTGAAGGAGCGCTGTGGTTGTGGATGGGGATGTGATAGGAAGCGTTAGGAGAAACTCACTGAAGTGGTTTGGCCATGCGGAGAGGATAGAGAGAGACTGACGAGGAGAGTGTATATGAGTGGGGTGGAGGGGAAGGGGAGAGGGAGGGGGGTGGCCGAGGATGAGATGGAGGGATGGAGTGGAAAGGTATATGAGTGAGGGTAGGTGTAAGCTGGGAGCGGAGCAGTGAAATGGCGGAGGACAGGACAACATGGAGGCGATTTGTTTGTGGCCACCCCTTACGGGATTAAGGCGTCTGGCAATAGATAGATAGAATTCTTTGTGCTTATTTTTTTCACTCCAGTTCATTTCTTAATGGCATTTCATTCCTTTAACAAGATAATTTATCTAAAGATGATACATATACTTCTGGAGATGATATAAAACCAACCCAGATTGAAAGCTCACACGACAATCTTTCTCGGTTAAGAAATGGAAAGACTTATTTGCAAGAAAAAGTTTAATCTGCTGAGACCCCTTCATATCATACCCCGAGTACATCACACATTTCTCAGTTACTTTCTCCTGCATCCCCTAATTTTTTAAAACTAAATATGATGCTCAACCTGCAACCTCTCCTGCCCCCCAGACGATCATCTTGGAAGATGAATCGCGACCTAAATTTACGGGTATGAATCCTTCTATTAACGTGTATGATTTCATTAGTGATGTCTAGTCCGCAGTTACAAACAATGGACTTACAACAGTGTTAAAATCACCAATCTTAGGAGCAGATTAGATGATGGTTTTTCCAGACTGGGATCCCCGTTAAGATGTAGATTTTTAAAGAAGTTTATTTCCTTTCATGAATTCTGTATAATATTTGTAGATTTTTTTTCGTAACCAGTTACCACACGAAAGCAGGATGTTTCACGAGCATCTACAAACATACTGCAAAAGTATGAGACAGGATAAGTTCATCCCTCCCGAACGAAGTACGCTGTTAGAGGCAGCTGGGGTATCATTAGCTACAGGAAGGGAAATTTTGAAGGCACTGGGAAACAGTCCGTGGGAGGAAACTGATGATATGGGAGAAACCACTTCAGCACTAAATAATGTGACAACGTTATTAAGTTGTCAGATCCCTAAATCGTGTTATCATGGATGAGTTAGATGCAGCGTTAGAGATTCAGTTTTTCCTAGGGATGACATAACCATGATAGCATAACCATGGTAACTGTACAGAGAGATGAGAAACTTGGTATCATACTTACCCAAACAGTTCATACAGTTCAGTGAGTTACTTGCCTAACACCACCTTTTCAGTTGCAAGGTCAAGGACACCCAACAGACATAACACACCATGTTCACCAGCTATGTAACTTGCAAGACCTGCATCGCAAAGCAGCTTCTCTCATGACTGTTCCAGATCTAAAAGCAAAACTAAGACAGTTGGTTGGTACTGTAAACGTTAAGATTGTCACGTAGCTTATTCTTACAAGAGACTAGAGGATGAACGATGATACAGGAGTGATAGTAAATCACCTTCACGATCATTAAGGAGCAAGTACTGTGCTTTTCGCATCAGCCATCATCACTTCACTAACGGATGCCATGGCCAACATTGCTTATGCTAAAGCAGTCAGGGGAAACTCCGCGCCAGAACCAATAGAATCTTTCATTACGACACAAAATTCTGAGCTCCTCATAACCAGACTGTTCCTCTGACTCTCTTAGGTGTAGGTATCTTAGATAATTGCGAAGGAGTCCTTACATCATTTTTATTGCCACTGGGTCTGTGTTGAAATTCCCCCTGGACAATAATAAAAGAAGAAAAAAAGGTCTGTATCCTTGAACCGCCTGATGTTCACCTCTGTTGTGTTGATGGCTCAGAATTTTATGTGAAGGGCAAGGTAACTCTTGAAATATAACTCGAGGAATTGAAACAAAAATCACACCTGAGTTTTATGTCACAAACTCCAACCCTGCAGATGTTTTGATTGGTATTGACACCAAGGCTCAACATTCTATTGAACTGATTCCTGCTTGTGGTGTTCAACAGTGCTCTTCTTCTTGAGATTCGTAAGCAGCATAACAACAGTAATTGTAATGTCTTACTCAACCTTCCGGCGGCAAAATCTTAAGGTGTTGCAGTGCTAGAGATACTTAGGTTCTCAAAGCACCTGTTGAGATGAGTGGATACCTCATGTTGCTGCTTCAGTAAATAGCTCCATCAGTACTTCCACTGGCAAAACTCGATTCCTTGCCTTATATGGATTCGATAAAAAATTGTCTTATTCAATGTTAGTATCAAAGCCTAGTCCACTCTATAAGAAGGTGAAACTGACAGACTTCAAGAAAATACACAAGTATATAAAGGCTAATCTGACCTTATCTAAAGAGGATGTGTTACATTGCTAGAGTAACGTTGCATCCCCTATCAGCATTGATGTTGGGGACATAGTATTTGCTCCTTCATCTACTCGTAGTTGTAGAGTAAATAAGATGACAAATTTACAGGTCCACACTGCATGATACCACGTAACGGTAACAAATTTGAGATTAATGATTTATTGTCATCTGAGAGTAAGTGGGTTCACGCAGAAGATCTTAAGAGAAATACCAGGTACTTCGAGAATGAGGAAAATCAGGAAAATAATGCATATTCTTCTTCACTTTATTCTTCTCCTCCTCCCCTTGCTGCCCTTGCTACCCTTTTATCACCTTCTGCACTACCTGTTCATGAGTACAGACGAAAGCTTTGCTTAACAACTCGCCCCACTGTTGCCCTTGTCATTTCCTTAACCTGTCAGTACCACATGACTGATCTGAACAATAATCCGGATTCCTTTAGTAGATAAGACGTTGTTGAGAACGTGCACAACCATGCTGACACTAGCTGTGTTCGGATCATCTCTGGGTGATGAGGGCAGAGATGGGAACCTCCACCCTGAGGCATTGGTAAAGCCCAGTGGGCAGGTAATGTTTGTGGAGTACGTCATCTCATTCCGTTATGATCTTCTGAGCTTGATGAGAGTTACACATGAAATGAGTATTGGTCAACTGTCCACCATACAATCCCTAATTGCTTCCTTGGTAAACAAATACTGCATATGAATGGATCTTTTGGGGTTACACTGTATGAACTTCTTCAGTGGAAACTTGTCTGGATTGAGAAACTATTCATTAGTTTAAATGCCTCCCTGCCTTATAGTGTCCCTGTCAGAAGATCACATTCACTTGTAAAGCTAGGTTCTTTTAGCTCGGTGGTAAAGTCCTTGGTGATGTTTTTGGCTAAGCAACATCTAGTGAACTGTCAGCATATCATGAACAACAAGAAACATTTGCTTCAGCTTTGGAAGTACAGAATAGGTTGCTGAATGTTCACCAATAGTTACTAGGTAATGATGTCACACATGTGAATGAAATGGGCACACAACTGAACAAATCTTATGATGTCTTAGAGAAACTGAATTATAAGATTAATGTTGTCACAGAAATACTGTATTTCATCTTTCACCATGAATCATTGCCTTTGTCCCTCATCATTAATGTTACAAGTAGATGATTTTATTCGTTTGTTTGTAGATGCTGTCTTTGGTTATGTTACAGTAGACCTTCTTCCATTGTCAGACCTTCGTTTAGTTTTGTAATGGGCTCGCACTAATTTTAACCTTGATCCTATTTTTCCTTTCCTAAATCTAGAAGTGTAGTATTTCGTACGAGAAGCCACCTTCCTTTCCACGACTATCATACTCCAGTTCGGTTTGGGGTCATCCTTGATCTCTTCCAACTAATTTCTTCTCTTTATATTTCAGGGATTCTCTTCGTACTGCATCTGTGTACTCTGGATTCTTTCACCTATCTCACGACCATATGGCTTTGGTCCCGCCGGATCTCTTACATTCGTGTTCAACCGTTGCTCAATCTTTTCGTGTATGTCCTGCGTTTCTCTTTAATATCCTTCCTATCACAGCTGCCTCTTATAAGAATGCCTTAGTCAGAAGCCTTTCAGTCAAGGCTATTGCTTGTGTATGTTCTTTTAACCCAGCATCCAACATATTTGTTTTCCATACTGAGTACTATCGCGATCAGTAAATTCTTTACCTCCCTGGCTCGTGGTGGGTCGAAGCCAGGGTACAAGACATGCCAGGCGAGCGGACACAGGTCACTAAATTATAAGAGGCTAACTCACCTGAACCACAACTCACTCACAAATGAAAGGCATGAGCACAGTTATGAAGCAGTTCGTGAATCATTATTAGACTGCTATAGTAACCGCGTATGCACGCCTGACTCTGTTCCACCCATGGCTTCGACTTCTCTCGAGCCAAAGAGGTAAAGAAATTAGTGATCCCTGTAGTACATGTGTACACTCGAGGAAAGTTCCCGGGTATTACACCTCACCACAGGTTCGAACCTTTGCGGATGAGCCCTGCGGTGGTGAATCAGTATCCAGGGACATCCTTGTCTGGTAACTGTGAGGCAGAGGGATGGATGGAGGGAGGGAGGGAGGGAGGGATAGGAGACGTGGGCCAGGGGAGTTGCTAATGCCACGATGCTAATATCCAGTCATAATGCATCCAATGTATAGTCATGCAGGAAACATACAGACGTTCACCAATCTTCCTAAAGCTTACGATGGATCACCAGAAACGTCGAATAGCTCCTTGAGGAAAAAATGTTTGCCTACGGGAAGCTGGACATTCCATACCATCAATTGCCCGTGAGGCCGGCGTATAAACCCAAATGTAAGCCAGTGGATCAAGAGATGGTGAAAGAGTGGCAACATAAATGACAGGAGTATGTACGGTACTGGTAAATTGTATTTGGCACAGAAGATGAATATGGTGCAGTTATGATATCAATATGTTTGGAGTATATTTTATTACATACGATCATGTCTTACCTGCCCTCCAGGATTCATTATTATTATGATATATTAGCGAAGCACCCCCGCAACCAAGTGACGACGCCTGAGGAGGATGCAAGGATCATAAAGAGGGCCATGGCTAACTGTTTTACCAACGCTGTCAACATCTGGGACGGCCAAGGATTGCCTGAATCTGCCAGAACAGTGAGAAATCGGCTGCATGGATAGGGCATCCACCACAGGATTCCTGCCGTGAAGCAGCTGCTCACAGATGAGCATCTGGCTGGCAGGCTTCACTTCGCTCGCCTCTATGCAGACAGAGGGGCTGAGTTCTGGGAAAGCGTGATGAAAAGAGCTATGCATCAAGACCCACTGTCAAGATTACTTGTAGAGACCGAACAACACTAAGTAATTCACTTTGGCAGTATGATGTGGTTTCTCCATGTCTGATTACCCGTCCCCGCCCAGGAGGAACTAGGGAACAGGTATTGTTTTCACTCTGTTTGTTTGGCTGTCTGTCTCTCTGTCCGTTAACAACTTTACACGAAAACTACTAGTATGATTTTCACTAAAATTACAGTGATGATGGGCTATGACCTTCTGATCACCTGATTAAATTTTGGGCCAAATTGGGCCAAGGCCTAGGCTGTAGGCCCAAAAGTATAACAAAATGTAAAAAATCGTTTTTTCGCCATAACTCCTTTCAAATTCGTCATATCGACATGAAGCCAAAACCTAAAGATCTATCTTCCAAATCTGCATCCTATAACATGCCTCATTACATCAGGGAGGTTACCCCCCCATTAGCAGTAGGGGGGTCAATGCCAGGTGGGTCAGGCCCAATATTTCAAATGGGTGTAAAATTGTCAAATTTCACCCGATTTACTCCAAATTTGATATGTGACATCTTTGACCAGATATCCTATTGTGTTTATATGTCAGCACTATAATGACTGCTGTGCCTTGGCCCAGCTTCTTGTTTATTACGCGTATGATTTACAACATCCGAGTAATAATTATGGATTATTCTAAAAAACTTTAGATTGAGATGCTAGTTATATAAAAGAAATTAAGGAATCTATCCTGAGAGCATCATGTGACAGATGTATGTTTTTGTTCCAGGTTTCCTATGACTAGTAACTGAACTTATTAATTTTAGTACTAATTAATGTAACGCATAGTCTCATGGGTACAGGTGTGTTTTTATAGTGATTTTATAAATAACCAGTGGTGGATCCAGGATATAGGCAAGAGGGTGGCTGTTTGTTAGTGTAAGGGGCGCCGAGCACAGAAGGTGCGAGGCAATAAAGAGGGTCTGAGGTGAGCGGTAGCTCCACCCCTGGATCCGCCACTGTAAATAACACATTTGATGTTTAACTCACTGCATTATCATTTTGTAATCATTATGCCCACAAAAAATAAATAATGTATTTTAATTATTATCATCTGGTAATTGGCATATACCTGATATGTGACAGCAATGATGTTGTCAATATATGAGCTTCGCCGTATTTACGAGGAGGCTCACAGTGGATACATTATGTGTAATATGTGGGGGTTTGTGTCGGCCCATGGTGTAGGGGTGACAAGAATTGATGGATGGTTCACAGCTGATAAGTATTTACAGTAGACATTAGAGAACTTCTTCTTGTACTCTATGTCCCATTTCCGTTTGGGCCCATTATTTTCGTGCACGATTTGTGCCCCATACATACAGCCAGAGCTGTAAAGCAATGGTTTGCGCACATGAAAACATTCACCTGCTGAACTGGTCAAGTAAGGGGGCTGATATGAACCCATTAGAGCATGTGTGGGCTGCATACCCTCCAGACATGGGAACAAGGGAGGGAATGGACCTCTGCAGAGTTATTTGCTCACACTAAGACAGCCTAGGAATCACGTAGAACAAAGCCCCACCAACTAAGGACACTTGTAAACAACATGCCTGCCAGGTTGCATGCAGTTATCCAGAAGGAGGGCGTATGGACTGGCTACTAAGGTGCGAGAAAATAAGCATGCCGGACCTGTATAATTGATGTTATTACCATACCATGTTATCAGTGGCGGATCCAGGATTTAGGAAAGGGGAGGGCTGTTTGTTAATGTAAGGGGTGCCGAGCGCCAAAGGCACGAGGCAATAAGCTAGGGGGTTTGGGGTGAGCGATAGCTCCCCCAGTGGGGTTTGGGGCGGTGCCTCGGCCGCAAAACGCATTTTAACATTTTGCAAGCATTTTGAACACATTTTGGGGCAAGTTGTGGTACTTTTATGGTGGTTAATATATATTTAAAACCTGTAACCAATAATTCGTGTTAGATGGAACCAGTTACAGATCTCTACCGATTGATTAATGATGATAATAATAATAATAGTAATAATAATAATAACAATAATAAAAATAATAGTGATAGTAATAATAATAATAATAATAATTATTATTATTATTATAGCTTTTTATTTTTTTGACTTATATTTCATAATAATTAGCTCTTAGGGGCGCCATTCATAGCTGAAGGGGTGGCGGCCCCCCCGCCCCCCCCTGGATCCGCCACTGCATGTTATGGTAAATATTGAGGAATATGTATTGTTATGGTAAATATTGAGGAATATGTATTGTTATGTTCCTAGATTTCTTTTATTGTATATTGATAAATGTTTATTGTCTGTTATATACTGTGATATTTAACATCCCTGGAATTTTCTACAGAAACAATATAAAATGAATTGATATCATACCTCACCATATTGGTTGATGACAAGGAGTGATTTCATGATAACGTTCACTACTCGCAGATTTGTCAGCCATAAAACATTGTGAGACCATGACGGGGTTATGTGTACGTTCGTAGGAATCCAATGCACTTGGTATACTGATGCTCAACAAGGATGCCTTTTCTATGCTAATACAGTATGGAAGTCGCAATAATGGATGTTTCACTGGTGACGTATCATAATGTGTATGGCGTGAAATAATATGAAAGAAGGCAAACACTACACACAAATACAAACACTACTGTCATTCTATGTTGTTACTTTATGAAGAACCATAACTATGCTCGTAACATGCATTGCATTAATAATCTCATCAATTATACTTAATATGCTTCTACATTTATTTGTTCCGTACTGTAAGAATGCACTGAGTTTCTGTTGCTTAAAGCAACACGAATCGGATCCAATCTCCTTCCCCCCCCCCCATCAACCTGTCCCCCCTACCCAACCAGTCCCTCTTCCACCTCACCCCTCTTCCTTACTAACAGGTACCAGACAGGTGTATGCCTTACTACTGATTCGCTACCGCAGGTCCCACTTTAGGAGGTTCGAACCCTTGGTGCAGTGTAGTACACAGTTTTCTCGAGTGTTCATTCGCTTTATTTTCGTACACCGTCATTTGTTAATGTTACCTGTCTGAACACTCCTGTCAAATCACTCGAAGGTTCTGGTCTTTACATTGCCCCAGACTACAGCTCTATCAAGTTTAATTCTCTCTCTACATACCCAACCTATCATCATTGCGCTGTTCGTTCACATAATTTTGAAACATTTTCACCTAATAATATCTTCTATTTTCCATATTCATAATGTGAGTCTTACCTCTCCTCAGTTAGACATGATTGATTACCTAAAGAATTCTGACTTTGTGAGTGTTTAGTTGTCTCACTTCTTGCATCACTTTTATAAGTCCACGTTTTGTATATCCTCCTATTGCATTTACTCTACTAGGATCTTTTATCATGACCGTTTTTGTTCACTACTGTGTTAAACGTGTAGAAAAAGACCGCATTAAATTAGGTTAAAATATAGAACAAGGATAACATAAAACCTGTTAAACGTGACGAGAAAAAACTGGAACATAACACTGACGTTTGAAAACTCTGAGTGGGACTATGACGAAGAAATGGACAAGCCACGGCCCCCTCCACCTCTACTATGCAGTGTTGATTTGTGTCAAGACGTGTGGACACCCAGTTAATTATGTGAACGTTATTTAGTTCTTACGAGACCTTATTCTCTCACGATATCATAGTGAATCTTGTAACAACAACAACAATAATAATAATAATAATAATAATAATAATAAACTGGTCTTTTGTTTCTCAAAAGCGCAAGTTCTTCCTTTGGGAATTCACTAGCGCTCGACACATATTTTATTTTTACCATTACAAGAATTGTGAAATATCTCATATATAATACAAGCTACATCATTTTATATATATATATATATATATATATATATATATATATATATATATATATATATATATATATATATATATATATATATAAAGTGGCAAAAATTAAACCCTATAATCATCCGTCATAGTACCTCTCTCCAGGTCACAGCATTTTGAGAAAACCCTATAATCATCCGTCATAGTACCTCTCTCCAGGTCACAGCATTTTGAGAAAAGAAAGGCTTTCAGCTGTCTCTTAAAGGATTGAGCAGAAGAGAGTTGTCTTATGGACAATGGCAATCTGATATATAATGTAGGGGCTCTGTACACAAAAGAACGATCAGAGAAAGATGACTGGTGAATGGCTCCTGGCTCGTCAAGACGCAAGGAATCATCTTCACTGCGTAACATCACAGCCGGGCGTCCCGATGGGAGTTTTAACAATTCAGCAAGATACTTTGGTTCACCAAACTTAAGAACCTTGAATGTAATAAGACACAGTTTAAGTTCAATTCTAGCCTTTACTGGTAACCAATGCAACTCAATCAGAAACTGGGTAGTTGAGGTTCTCAGGGGGAGACCAAAGATAAGCAGTGCTGCCCTGTTCAACATGACGGAACTTTAGGTAGTATATTATTTGGAAGACCAATCCACAGTGAATTACAATAATCAACACGAGACAAGACCACTGCATGGACCAATGTTATGAGGCACCGTCTATTCAGGAATTTTCTCACAGAGCACAGATTTCTGATATTCAAGTTACACCCTCCGACAACCTGGTTAAGATGTTCTTTGTAATTTAACTTTGAATTAAAATAAACACCCAGATTTCGAACAGAACTGACTGGTTGAAGCTGTGACACGCCAATGTTCAAAGCCAGGGCATTATCAGTGTCATCACCTTTTCTGTTTCATCTGATGATGATCTCAAGTTTACCATCATTCAGCTTAAGTTTCTTCTTAGCCATCCAGATCTAAATATCAGGCATTAGAGATTCAAGCTTTGTCTTAGTATCGTTGATATCTGACATCATAACGTAGAGCTGGGTGTCATCAGAATAAAAATGGTAGGACACATTGTGAGCATCAAGTAGAGACGATAAACTACTTGTGTAGATAGTAAATAAAACTGGACCCAAAACTGATCCTTGAGGGATTCCAAATAGAAGGGGAACAGAATCAGAGCTAGCGTAATCAAGAACGCTCTCTGAGATCTGTCTGATACATACGACTTAAGGAGCAAAAGGGAGCTATCACGAACGCCATAAAAACACAGATCATCCAACAATAGTTTATGATCTACTGTATCAAAAGCTGCAGACAGATCCAACAGAACTAGGAGAGAGGACATCCCACTACAAGTGTTTGCCACCAAGTCACTTCACTATGAATCCTTGTTAGTGCAGTTTCAGTTGAATGGTATTTTCTGTATGCTGATTGAACAACAGGAACAATTCTGTTGTGTTCCAGTAGTGGTACGAGTTGATCGAGTATGGCCCGCTCAGTAATCTTGGATAAAAAAAACAGGTTAGAGACGGGACAATAATTTGTCATGCTCTCGACATGAAGGCCAGGTTTCTTAATCAGGGGCCTAAGGAAAGCAAGTTTCTCTGACTGCACAACATTACTTTCTAAGAAGCATCTTTTTATTATGTGGCAGATAAATTCTGCAGGGTGCTCATACACATCAGGCAGTTGTGACATGTGACACGGATCGAGTGCACAAAATATTTTATTTAGTTCTCTGATGTAACATTTGACTTTGTTTACATCCAGCGGATGAAATGTTGAAAGCAAATGATCCCCGGTGCACCATGGCTGGAAGTCAACTGAGTACGCATCACTTGGAGAACTGCTGTCTAAATCACTTCTTATGTGAGATATCTTAGTTGTAAAAAATGAAGCAAAATCAGAAGCCAACTGGGCATCAAATACAGAAGTTTGTTTAACAATTACATTCCTCCGACCAGCCAAATTGTTCACAACTGCAGACATTTTTTTTTTTTTATCACCACCACATGAATCAATTGTATTTTGATAATACCTAGCCTTTGGGCTTTTACAGTGTGAACGACTGCTCTTCTCGCGAAAACATAACGCAAACGAGTTCCTTCGGTCCACTGCAAGCGCCACTCACGTTCTGCCTTTCTACGTTGTCTAACAAAGAATTAATGGATGGACAATACAATGGAGAATTATCACGTACAGTGATTGTTTTTACTACCTAAGGACAATAATGGTCAAAAATTGACCTAAGTTCGTTGTTGTAAATATCAACCAATTCATCTGAAGAAGGATTTGAAGAATCAATGTAGTTTAAACGCTGATCAGTTTCAAGACACATCAACTGGCGGTCAACATTCCTGTAATTTCTGAACCTGATGACCTTTTTATATGAAGGGGATTTCGGGACCTCAAAACTAAGAGTGATCACAGCATGATCAGAGATGAGGGGGTCAAATGAGTAAACCTCCACATCTGATACGCGCCTGCAACCAACAGGAGGCAAGATCAAGTCAAGGACATGTCCTGAGACATGAGTTGGATTACTCACATGATTGAAAAAATTGTTCTGGGTGATCAACTCAAGGAATTCTGAATAAAATGGTTTTGACTCTGGACTGTTTACCCAATAATTGAATTCACCACAAACAAGAAGTCCTCCAGATTTAAGAGAAAACCCTTCAAGAAACTGCCCAAACTCCTCCATAAAACCTCGATTTCTGCCCTGATGACCTGGTCGATAGACGATTGCATTTCTAATGGTCTTTTGATGGAAGTTTATTAATACTTCCATAAATTCAAATGAAGATGGGGTCAGGTCTGAGTCAATGAGAGAAACGTTTGCAAGTGCTGCCGAGTAGATGAGTGCTACGCCTCCTCCTGGATAGTCAGCAGCAGGTCTGGGAATACTAATAATAGAATGTGTCTTAGGCAAAGCACTACGAATAATATCGATATCATACTCATGCAACCAGGTTTCAGTCATCCACAAAATGTCAAGCTCGTGCTGATTTAGAGTTTCTTTAATATAGTCTATCTTATTATGGATAGAACGAATATTTAAAAGACCCATCCTTAACTGGTTCAAGAGGGACGTAGTCAGTTTTTTTTTTAATTGTCAAAATTGGTGTTTTCAATCAATCTATTCCTATGAGAAATCATAACTGGACATTCTCTACTTTATGCAAAATGGGCAACCGACTGTGAATTTGAATTAGCATCTTGATATCTTAAAGATGAGCAGTTGATGCATTTGGGAGAAATTTTGTTACAGTACTACAATCCTTGGATTTATGGGCTCCAGCACAAAGGACACATTTAGGTTCATCATTTTTCCTAGAACATCTCTCACATGTATGACCAAAGCCCTGACAGTGATGACACTGTGTAACCCAGAATCTGTCGAAAGTGCAGCATCTTGTAAGATCCATATAGATGTAATTGCCCTGTTCTGGCATGGAGGATCTCACCTCTTGCGACATCTTCAAGACAGCAGTTTTGGTGTCATTCCTTGTTCTTGTGAAGAGAAGGTTGAGGGTACAACCGCGATCAACAAGCATCTTAATTTTATTTTTTCTCAGAATGTTTGGGATGATGTCAGAGTCACCCAAGGAAGAGGAAAGGCCTGTCACGATCATTTTTGGCAACATTGTCTTTGACTCCGACTTGTAAAAAGTGCCCTCAGAGCCAAAATGATCACTCAGCACCCCAGTTGCATCATCTTTCACCTCAGCTGACGGAAACTTCATTACCAGCCCACCAGCCCTGGTCTTAAAGCAGCTATCAACCGGTACCGAATTAATTACACCTTTGATGTCTTCTGGTCCCATCTGATTTGTCAGGGCATCAGCACCGCTCTCTGGTTTCACAATCAGTACCTCCTGACTATGAATGGCTTTGTTCTGGCCTTAAGCACTGATCTCAATCACTCCCCCAGACAGATCCTTCCCTTCCCCCACAAGAGACCCGCGAACAGCATCTGCAAATGACTTGGCCTGATCTTGTGTGACCGCCATGGGTGATGAGACCTT